>NW_004444174.1:1057752-1086780 GCF_000243295.1 Trichechus manatus latirostris
TATGTTGAGGTGTAATCCATACTGAAGGCTGTGGTCTTTGATCTTCATCAGTAAGTGCTCCAAGTCCTCTTCCCTTTCAGCAAGCAAAGTTTTGTCATCTGCATATCACAGGTTGTTAATTGAATTTTCCTCCAATCTTGATGCCAAGTTCTTCATGAGGTCCAGCTTCTGGGATTAGTTGCTCAGCATACAGATTGAATAAGCATGGCAACAGGATACAACCGTGGTGCACACCTTTTCTGATTTAAACCACTCAATATCCCCTTGTTCTGTTTCAAAGACTGCCTCTTGGTCTTTGTACAGGTTCCTCTTTGTCTTTGTACAGGTTCCTCATGAACACGATTAAGTGTTCTGAAATTCCCATTCTTTACAATGTTATCCGTAATTTGTAATGATCCACACAGTTGAATTCCTTTGTGTAATCAATAAAACGCAAGTAAACATCTTTCTGGTATTCTCTGATTTCAGCCAAGAACCATCTGACATCAGCAATGATATCCTGAGTTCCACATCCTCTTCTGAACTTGGCTTGAACTTCTGGCTATTCCCTGTCAATGTACTGCTGCAACTGTTTTTGAATGATCTTCAGCAAAATTTTACTTATGTGTGATATTAATGATATTGTTCGATAATTTCCCCATTAAGTTGGATCACCTTTCTTTGGAATAGGCATAAATATTGATCTCTTCCTGTCAGTTGGCCAGGTAGCTCTCTTCCAAATTTCTTGGCATAGGTAAGTGAGTGCCTCCAGTGTTGCATATGTTTGTGGAAACATCTCAATTGATATTCTGTCAATTTGTGGAGACTTGTTTTTCGCCAATGCCTTCATTGCAGCTTGGACTTACTCTTTTAGTACCACTGATTCTTAATCATATGCTACATTCTGAAATGGCTGAGCATCGACCAATTCTTTTTTATACAGTGACTTTGTGTATTCCTTCCATCTTCTTTTGATGCTTCTTGCTTTGCTCAGTATTTTGTCCACAGAATCCTTCTATATTGCAGCTCAAGGCTTGAATTTCTTCTTCAGCTCTTTCAGTTTGGGAAATGCCGAGCATTTTCTTCTCTTTCGGTTTTCTAGTTCTAGGTCTCTATACATTTCATTGTAATACTTTACTTTGTCTTCTCAAGCTGCCCTTTAAAATCTTCCATTCAGTCCTTTTCATAATTATTTCTTCCTTTCACTTTTGCTACTCTACTTTCAAGAGCAAGTTTCAGAGTCTCTTCTGACATCCATTTTGGTCTTTTCTTTCTCTTCTGTCTTTTTCATGACCTTTTACTCTCTTTATGTATGATGTCTTTGATCTCATCCCACAACTTGTCTAGTCTTCAGTCATTAGTGTTCAGTGTGTCAAATCTATTCTTGAGGTGGTCTCTGAATTCAGGTGGAATATATTCAAGGTTGTACTTTGGTTCTTGTGGACTTGTTTTCATTTTCTTCAGCTTTAACTTAAACTTGCTGTTATGGATTGAATTGTGTCCCCCCAAAATGTGTATCAACTTGGCTAGGCCATAATTCCCAGTATCGTGTGGTTGTCCTTCATTTTGTGACCTGGTGTGATTATCCTAAATGTTGTGAATCCTAACTTCTATGTGTTAATGAGACAGGATTAGAGGCTGTTATGTTAATGAGCCCTGTTTTGTTAATGGAGCTCTGGTGGCGCAGTGGTTAAGATATATGGCTGCTAACCAAAAGTCAGCAGTTGGAATCCAGGAGCTGATCCTTGAAAACCCTATGGGGCAGTTTTACTCATCCTATAGGGTCGCTATGAGTCGGAATTGACTCCCTGTCAATGAATATATGTTAACGAGGCAGGACTCAATCTGCAGGATTAGGATGTATCTTGAGGCAGTTTCTTTTGAAATAGAAAAGAAAAAAATTGAGCAGAGAAGAGCGGGATCTAATCACCACCAAGAACCAGGGGCAGAGTGTATCTTTTGGACTGTGCTTCCTTGCACTGAGAATCTCCTAGACCAGGGGAATATTGGTGAGAAGGACCTTCCCCAAGAGCCGACAGAGGGAGGCCTTCCCCTGGAGCGGGCACCCTGAATTTGGTCTTCTAGCCTCCTAAACTGTGAGAGGATGAACATCTTTTTGTTAAAATCATCCATTTATGGTATTTCTGTTATAGCAGGACTAGATAACTAAGACATTTGGTTATGAACAATTGATAGTCTGTTCTGCAGTCAGCCCCTGGCCTTTGTCTGACTGATAATATTAAGCTTCTCCATCATCTCTTTCCACAGATGTAGTAAATTCAATTCCTGCATATTTCATCTGGCAACGTCCCTGTGTATAGTCACCATTTATGTTGATGAAAAAAGTATTTGCAATGAATAAGTCATAGGTCTTGAAAATTTCTGTCATGTGACCTCCAGCAGTGTTTTTATTACCCAGGCCGTATTTCCAACTACTTATCTTTCTTTGTTCCCAGCTTTCACATTCCAATCACCAGAAATTATCAGTGCATCTTCATTGCATGTTTGATCAATTTTAGACTGCAGAGTTTGGTAAAAGTCTTCAATTTCATTATCTTGGGCTTAGGAGTTGGTGCATAAATTTGAGTAATAGTTGTATTAACTCTTCTTCCTTATGTGGGTATTGATATTGTCCTATTACAGACAGTGTTATACTTCAGGATAGATCTTCAAATATTCTTTTGTAGAATGAATGTGACATCATTCCTTTATAACTTGCCATTCCCTGCATATTAGACCATATGATTTTCTGATTCAAACTGGCCAATACCAATCCATTTCAGCTCACTAATGCCTAGGATATCAATTTTTATGCGTTCCGTTTCATTTTTGATGATGTTCCGATTACTAATGGATATTTACAGCTCTTTCTCCTCATTTTGAGTCATGCCACTTCAGCAAATGAAGGTCATGAAAATTTTATTCCATCCACATCATTAAATTCAAGTCTACTTTGCAGAGGCAGCTCTTGTCCAATCATATTTTGAGTGTATTTTAACCTGAGGGACTCACCTTTTGGCACTATACCAGACAATGGTCTTAGATACTAGATGACAAAAAAAATTAGCCAGTATTGAACACTTTGTGGTTCCTAGGAAACAATGAATTTAGACCAGAGAAAAATGCTAAAACTGTTTTATAACTCCTTTGCATAATCGATGAAAGCAGAAAACAGGTGAGACTATAGAGCTACCCCTTTCACTATGCATAGAAAACTATGCACGATTTTCACGGATTGGGGAGTGGTCTAGAGAAGAGAACAGTAATCAGCAGGTCAATCAGGCTTTGAGAATAGCTAGAAGTGAAGCTAGGAATACTGTTTCTTTATCTCGTCTCTCCTCATCCTTTAGTAGCATGCATACAATCTGGTAGCCTATAGGCCAAAACTTCCAGCTCTTTTTTTTTTAGGAATGGAGTCAGTGAGAGATGATGAGAGTATTCACATCGATTTATTTTCATCTGAGTTGTCAGTATTTCAGATTTCTCATGTAATTTGGATTTCAGCTTTTCTCTACAGTCCAGAAGATATGGCATTTTTGGACAGAGCAGAATTATGCCTGTCCTCAGCAGTCATGTTCTAAGGTCAGCATGAACCCTGGTTTGCCGTAATGTCCCTTATTGTTTTTCAGAGACTGAGGATATCACTGCCTTTTTAAATGCATTTTCACTTTTTTGTTTTAAAGACAAATATTTCATAGTACATATTTCTCTGTCAAAGTTGGGGAAAAGGAAGTCAAAAAAGAGGAACATGCTTTTCTTACAGCTGACACAATGTACTCATTTACATTACCTGTAGGCCTCAGTATGCAAAATTGAGTTTGAGACCCTGACTTAGCACATGGACTTTTGCCTCATTTTACCCTTAGCATTGTTTTCTACTTCATGTCTTTTTTTTTTTTTCCTGTTATATTTCTGTTACATATTTTTTATTCCAATTCGGGTTTCTTCTTCTTTCCGTTACTTTATTGTCTTTAACTCCTTCTTTTTCCCATTTCTCAACAATTCCTCTTCCTTGAGGATTTTATACTTCTTCTTTTTGAAATTAGAACTATATTTTAGAAGCAAATTTTTTTTTTTTTTTTTGTATAGTTAAGTACTTGGCTACTAACCAAGAAATTGGCAGTTCAAACCCACCCAGAGGCTTCTGAAAAGAAAGAACTGGCAATCTGCTTTTGAAAAATTCACAGCCTTGAAGACCCTACGGAGAGTAGTTCTACTCTGCAGCACATGGAGTCTCCATGAGTCAGAATAGACTTGATGGAACTTTTTGTGTGTGTGTGTGCAAGAGAATGTATGGAAAAAAATTGAATTCTTCTTAAAATTTTGGATTCTTTTGGGATAAGACCTATTAGAATCTGGGTAATTTACTAAAGAATAATAAAATTGAAAAAAAGATTAACAACACAGCTGTTTCTTTAGATTTTTGTTCCTAGGGTTTATTGTTTCAGAGGAAGTTTCAAACCTTGGTCACTGATTTAAAAAATTCTCTTTTACTAACTTGTATCTAGAGATTGAGTTACTGAATGTCAATGAGCTGAGTATACTTGACTGGTCCAAGTTTTTCTCCAATTCTACACTCATTAACTGATTCACTCCATTTAGGGCCTTATAAATAAAAGTCAAAATACTTATTCGATTCTGTTTTGGATCAGCAGGCAATTTAAAGGATTGGGATAAATGTGGTAGCTGTCTAAAAACTAGGCTAGCACTTGACTAAATGAGAGCTTTTTAATAGAATAAGACCTTACAGTATTGTGGAAACACAATGAGTATTACTAAATAATAGATATCAGTTTTTATGATTAAATACTAACACTAAACAATCTCTTCAAAAAAAGAATATAGCCTCTGGTTATAGATATTTCAAAATTCCACCTGTGACTTCAGACAAGTCCCTTCCCCTAGAATATTTGATTTTTTTTTAATCTATAAAACAGGAATAACAAACTAGCATCACAAACTTGTTGTGAACATCAAATGAGATAAAGACCATAAAAACACTTAGCACAATGTCTCAGCAGTAGTAGGTTCACTGTAAACACTAGTACAAAAGAAAAGGAAAGGTCATTATCCACTGAGGACTCCTATATTATATTGAGATGGGGAGTGTGGGAGAAGCTTCCTCTGAACATCTCTCAGCTTTCTTGTATTTTGTCATTCTTATTTTCATTTAATGGTCTATTTACTGGCATCACTGACATCATTGTTCAGCTGTTACGTGACCAAACAAGCAATCAAGCTTTTGTTAAAACAACAAACAGATCCATGAATCGCAATTTGATTTTTCCTTTTGTGAAAGGAAACTCTCTTTTTTCTCTCCCAAATCCTTTTTAAGTGAAAGAGAATTTGGATTTTACATTGATCTCATTTTTCCACCATTTCCTTTCACACAATTTTATTAACTTTTATAACTGGGAACGGTGGTTCAGTGGTAGAATTCTTATCTTGCATAAGGGAAACCTGAATTTAATTCCTGGCCATGTAGAAATTTGTCTAAATTCCAAGCTTTCAGCAATATCTATTTGGATAGAAATTTGATATGAAAAATCTGAACTCACTAAGGGTTAGTTTGGTGCTTTATTTATATTTTTATCCCTAATATGTGCATGGCACTAAATAGGTGTTTGGCATAATTTTAAGAAATTAATAAAATAAGCAATTGATAAAAGTTTCCACTTATTTTTAAAAAGTAATGTATTATCACAGGAGGAAAACTGTTTAAAGATCCTGCAGGTGCAAGTGTGTGTGTGTGTGTGTGCATGTGCAGGTATGTGTGTACATTCATGATTTATTTTTCAAGCACACCTTCAGGTCCCACACATTTAAAAAAATAGACACTGCCCAGACAATAGTTGAAAATGTGCCTTTAAAGTATCTCAAAACCAAATAACTGTGAGCAAAATGGCTAATAGGCCACAGAAAACTGTGTTCTTCCATTACGTTTAATAAAATTATTGCTGAAAAGCAATTGCCCAGCCAAAAACACAATTTCTTAGCTATGTTAGCACCCGGATTAAACCTTTGACTAGTTCTAGCTGATGGCTAGATGGTGGTGGTTCTTATTGTCGTTTTGAATAAAATGCATTTTTCCACGATTTTGTTTCACACAAGTTGATTAACTTTTATGACTGGGAACAGTGGAGGTTCAATAGTAGAATTCTCGTCCTCCATATGAGAGACCTGGGTTTGATTCCTGGCCAATGTACCTCCTACTTTGCCAGCACCTGTCTGTCAGTGGAGGCTTGCATGTTGCTATCATACTGAACAGGTTTCAACAGACCTCCCAGACTAAGACGGACTAGGAAGAAAGATCTGGCAATACTACTTCCAAAAATCAGCCAGTGAAAACCCTATGGATCACAAGAGTTCAATCCTCAACTCATCATGGGGAAGGTGCAGAACTGGGCAGTGTTTCATTCAGTTGTGCATGGGGACACCATGAACAACAACATGTGATAACTAGTGTATAAAAAACGATTAAAATAAGATTACAAGCAACGCAGTAACATAGAAATACATTATTCTTATGTAATACGTTCCAATGTCTCTAATTACTGTAAATTTACTACAGCATTGTATTAATTACTCTTTTGTTGTTAGGTGCCATCAAGTCAATTCCAACTCACAGTGACTTTATGTACAACAGAATGAAACACTGCCATGTTCTGCGCCGTCCTCACAACCTGCGCTATGTTTGAGCCCATTGTTGCAGCCATTTTGTCACTCCATCTCATTGAGGGCCTTCTTTTTCGCCAACCCTCTACCTTCCAAGCATGATGCCCTTCTCCAAGGATTGGTCCCTCCTGATAACATGTTCAAAGTATGTGAGACATAGTCTCACCATTCTTGCTTCCAAGGAGCATTCTGGCTGTACTTCTTCCAAGACAGATTTGTTCATTCTTCTGGCAGCCCATGATATATTCAGTATTCTTCACCAACACCGTAATTCAAAGCAATCAATTCTTTTTCAGTCTTCCTTATTCATTATACAGCTCTCACATGCATATGAAGTGATGGAAAATACCATGGCTTGGGTCAGGCCCATCTTAGTCCTAAAACTGACATCTTTGCTTTTCAACACTTCAAAGAGATATTTTCCAGCAGATTTGCCCAATGTAGTATGTCATTTGATTTCTTGACTGCTGTTTCCATGGGTGTGGATTGTGGAATGAAGTAAAATGAAATCCTTAGACATCTTCAATGTTTTCTCCATTTATCATAAAGTTGCTTATTGATCCAGTTGTGAGGATTGTTGTTTTCTTTATGTTGAAGTGTAATCCATACTGAAGTTTGTAGTCTTTGCTCTTCATCAGTAAGTGCCTCAAGTTTTCTTCACCTTAGTAAGCAAGATTGTGTCATCTGCATAACACAGGTTATTAAAGAGTCTTCCTCCAATCCTGATGCCCCGTTCTTCTTCATATAATCCATTCTTCATTTTATAGTTTACATTCTCGGATTATTTGCTCAGCGTACAGATTGAATAAGTGTGGTGAAAGGATACAACCCTGACGCACTCCTTTCCTGACTTTAAACCATGCAGTATCCCGTTGTTCTGTTCAAATGAGTGCCTTTTGGTCTATGTACAGGTTCCTCATGAGCACAATTAAGTGTTCTGGAATTCCCATTCTTCACAATGTTACCCATAATTTGTTATGATCCACACGGTCAAATGTTTTTGTATAGTTAATAAAACATAAGTAAATATTTTTCTGGTCTTCTCTGCTTTCAGCCAAGAACCATCTGACATCAACAATGATATCCCTGGTTCTACATCCTCTGCTGAATCTGGCTTGAATTTCTGGCAGTTCCCAGTTGATACAGCTGCAACCTTTTTTGAATTATCTTTGGCAAAATTTTACCTACATATGATATAAATGATATTCTTTGATTATTTCCACATCCTGTTAGATGGCCTTCTTTGGATTGGGCACAAATATGGATTGCTTCCAGTCATTATACCAGGTAGCTGTCTTCCAAATTTCTTGGTATAGACAAGTGAGCACTTTCAGTGTGGCATCCATTTGTTGCAACATCTCAGTTGGCATTCTGTCAGTTTCTGGAGCCTAGTTTTTCACCAATGCCTTCAGTACAGCTTGGACTTCTTCCTTCAATACCATCAGTTCTTGATCATATTCTTTGTCCTGAAATGGTTGAACATCGACCAATTCTTTTTGGTACAGTTACTGTGTATTACTTCCATCTGCTTTTGATGCTTCCTGAGACATTCAATATGTTGCCCATAGAGCCCTTCAATATTGCAACTCAAGGCTTGCATTTTTTGTTCAGTTCTTTCAGCTTGAGAAATGCCAAGTTTGTTCTTTCCTTTTGGTTTTCTAACTCCAGGTCTTTGCACATTTCATTATGATACTTTACTTTGTCTTCTCAAGCCACCCTTTGAAATCTCCTGTTTAACTCTTTTACTTCATCATTTTTTCCTTTCACTTTAGCTACTTGACATTCAAGAGCAAGTTTCCGAGTGTCTTCTGACATCCATTTTGGTCTTTTCTTTCTTTTAAATGACCTTTTGCTTTCTTCTTGTGTGATATCCTTGATGTCATCCCACAACTCATCTGGTCTTCAGTCATTAGTGTTTAGTGTGTCCAATCTATTCTTGAGATGGTCTCTAAATTCTGGTGGGATATACTCAAGTTCGTATTTTGGTTCTCTTTGACTTGTTTTAGTTTTCTTCAGCTTTAGCCTGAACTTGCATATGAGCAATTTATGGTCTGTTCCACAGTCAGCCCTGACCTTGTTCTGACTGATCTTATTAAGTTTTCCATCTTCTCTTTCCACATATGTACTCATGGATAGTCATCATTTATGTTGTTGAGAAAAGATATTTGCTATGAATAAGTCGTTGGTCTTGCAAGAAGTAAAAATAATAGTTATTGCAATAAATACACATACCCAGTAAAATATATTAGCAATAAAATTTTATCTTAGATTATGGTTTTTTTCTTGACTTGTTCAATAAATATTGACATAATATTAAACAACTATGACCCGTGTCTTAGGAAACAATGCAATTGCAATATACTAGACATAGAAGGAACATTTTTCACAGTGACTATGGCACAGTGGTTAAGAGTTTGGCTGCTAACCAAAAGATTGGCATTTGGAATCCACCAGTCACTCCTTAGAAACCCTATGGGACACTTCTACTCTGTCCTATAGAGTCACTGTGAGTCAGAATTGACTCAGTGACAATGGGTTTATTAAGAAAACGCTCTGGAAGATATTTGTGCATATATTTATATGAGTTTTTCTCATCAAAACATTTTCCAACATTTTATTATGAAAAATTTCAAACATGCTAAAACATTTAAAGAATCTTATAGTACCCCTATACTGACCATTAATATAAAGTCACCATTAACATTTTACTACTGTTGCTTTATTACTTATCTCCCATATATGTATCATTTAATCCATTTTATTATCTTACATATTTCAAAATAAGCTGTAGATGTTAGTATACTTCCCCTTAAATACTTCAGCATGTATATAATAATCTAGAGTTCATTCTTTACTTACAAGTAAATTTTAAGTAAAATTTATATATAATAAAATGTATAAATCTTAAGTGTACCATTTCATGAATTTTGATAAATGCATACACCTGTATAATCCAATCCAATCAAGGTACAGAACATTACCATCTTCATAGTCTCCTCTACCCAACCCCTGAGGCAACCATGGTCCTGATTAATTTTGCCTCTTCTAGAAAGTTATAAAAATGAAATTATACTGCCTGTACTCATTTAAGTCTTCCTTCATTTAGCGTATGTTTTTTAGATTCATCCATGTTATATATATCAAAAATTTCTTCCTTTTCATCACTGAACAGTTTTCCATTATGTAAACATACCTCAGTTAATTTAGTCTCTTGATGGCATCTTGGGTGGTTTTCAGTTTTTACTCATTTTGAATAAATCTTCTATGAATTTTCTGGACAAGTCTTTATGTAAGTGTATGTTTTCATTTTTCTTGGGTAAATAAGTAAGAGTGGAATTGCTGGGTTATAGGGCATGTGCATCTTTAAGTTTATATATCACTTTGCCAGATCTTTTCCCTCAAAGTGGTTTTACCCCAGTTTATTATTTTATCAAATTCCAATTTGGGATTTAGACTGTCCTACCTAATCAACACGAATTATACCTTGTATGTATATGTATGTGTGTGTGTATTTACCTATGTATCTATATATATATGTCTATTTTTTCCTCCTTCTTGATAAAGAGATATTTACATTAAAGAGTTGTTGCTTTGCATTGCAGGATGTCTTTGTGTGAGTAAAACACATTTATTTTAAAGGTACACAAAGAGTCAAAGTAAACAGTTTTATACTAAAAGAAAATTTTTTTTAAATGTATTTAGTTTTAAATCACTATCTAATATAAAGTATTTTATCAAAATATTTTATAAACTTTATCCCTATAATTATAAACAATGAAAACATAATTGCTTTTTTTTCTTAGTTAACTTGAGTTACAATGTTGAACATTGCTATACATAATTTTAAGCCAAACCTAATTTAAACCAGTATTCTCTTATGAAAAAAAAAGCTAAATTTATTTTTAATATAGTCCAGATTATTTTGTTTGTTTGTTTCATTCATTTCATGATATTTTTTTCATTCATAGGTGTGACATGGTGAGACAATTTAATTTTTAGTCTTTTTTTCTTAAATATATTAGGATGTCTGATGATAGAATAAAAGCAAAAGCTATATGTTTTGGATTTTGCTGAAAGATTTTCTATCCTTTTAGTCTAATAGCTTTGGAAATAATCATATAGAAACTAGAGAATGTCGGTGATCGTTTTCTCCAAGCCCTTTCACAAAAAAAAAGTTTGTTTCACAAAATCGACAAAAAAAAAAAAATACTGATTGAAATGTGTCAGCTTAAGGAGTGAGCTGTACCACTCTACCTCAAGAAAGACTACCTGCCACCGAAAATCATTTGGAGAGCTGTAAATAATTTTTTTAATACTATATGATACAGTCTCAAAGATTCTGCTAATTAGTTATAGTTCTAGCAAACCCACTTATTTTCTGTTCAGTTTCAGACTAATGGAAATTTTACATCAATAAGGCATAAGCACTGCAAACAGTTCGTAAGCTCTATTAGGAAATAGAGCTTCTTCACCTTGTTAACTGTGAAACATTTACCTATTATCCATGCAAGCTTTCTTTGCAAAGCCACCTTCTATTGTAGTAGATAGAAAAAACACAAGAGAGGTAGATAGTGATGACAAAGATAGAAATGAGTGAAAGAGGGAGAGAAACAGAGGGCATAGTGTCAAATAAGAAAACAAAACAGGAAACTAGAAAATTCTTAAGCATTTACTCCTTTGAAAATTAACTTTATCTAGCAGAGTTAAAAGAAATACTAATTAGCTTATGTATTGTGGGAAACATTACAAATTCAAGAAAGTAAATGTTTTACTTTATGTTTCTGCATTCAGAAGGTGAACAGTTCCTTCAGTTGCCTCCATTACAATGTGCAGAACTGAGGGCCAAGAGTTATCGAAAGGTTGCATAGCTATATGAGAACAAAGACCAGAATTTGGCTGATTTTTTTTCTTTAACTTTGGTGTTCAGTAGTAATTTCATATGTCTTTTTAAAGATATCTTCCTTCAACATTCTCCAGGGTTTATCTATATGAGTTTCAGTTTTAAAGTCCAGCTGTGTAAAAGTGTGAGTCAAGGTAGGGAAATATATTTCTAACATCTTCAAATGCAATACTTTCATAAGATTCCAATGTCACCTATTCCTGTGGGCACAATGTAGCTAACGATCTCCTTGAGAGATGTAAATGCTTATCAGTGTGTGTGTAGGTAATGCTATTAGATTCCAAGTTTTGGATTTCAATTAAAAATTTAGAGAAGCCAGTGAAATTTGAGGGCTAAAAGGGAAGAATGCAGGCATAGATAATAAATAAAAACAACTTAGAACATTCTCCTCGAAACAATAGGTATCCTAGTCTAAATCAAATTGTAAATGTTCCTGCTTTCATTTTTTTATTAGAGCAATATAATTGAAGTTATTTTCACAAATAAAATGAGTTACAATGAGAATAGTGGAAAAAGTTGTGAGGAAAAAATGCAAGTAAAATTATTCTCAGAATACTGAAAAAAAGAAAGCTATTTAAGTTCTGCTCTGTGCACTGTTGGCAAAATTCTGCAGCTTCCCAAAATGTAGAAGGAAGAGTTAAGTACTGAATTCCTTTCCTTCAGGTGAAAATTGTCTTTGCTTCTTGGAATCTTGGTCCCCTAGCTTTTATTTCCCATACCACCATTCCACCTTTCAAATACAGTTAGTAAAAAGTGTGTCAACTGTTGAAATTAGGAGTAGTCTTGGGGTCTCAGATTCTTTGGTTTTCCTAAGGCAGAAAACTGGTCAGGTTAGAAAAACAAATAAATAAGATGTGAAGTAAGAAAGAAAAGACTGCAAGTATCAACAAAATATAAATCCACCTACAACAGAGGCAATCGAATTCTCCCAAAGTTTATTTATAATTTGTCTATTTTTTTAATGTTTCATTGATTATTTAACCGGATGTGTCAAAGCTTAAATTTGTTTGAAATGTTTTAGAAAATCTGCATATATAAACATTTCTATTATCAGAATATTTTGAATATATGTGCACTTACACGATGGAGCAGAACAGTGATACTGGAAACAATAATTTTGTTGCTACATTGATATTGAGACTTAAAACAGATTTTATTCAGAGATAGATTAATTCTAGCATTTCCTAGATAAATAGAGGTTAAAGATATAGTAATACAGAACATAAGTAATTTTCTTTTCAGGAGGTATCAGGAGTGGACGCTGACTTTTGTACTTACAGGTAAATATTCTTATGAATACTGTATTTTGTCACTTCTAAGATTCCACCAATCATAAAATATACCATCAACTTTGCTCGTATGTTTGATGGGAAAATTGCGTGAATTCACGTAGCCATTTAGGACAAATCTTGATTCAAGAAACGTTAAAATGAGAAAAAAAAATTATTTTGAAAATTGAGTAAATACAGCATGGTATTTTAGAATATGTTTTATTGTTTTTATTTATTGATGTGGAAACCTATATTGAGTGCTTATGTTTACCATCAATATAAAGAGGGCAGATGGAATTAGAGGATATTGTCTTTCAGAAGGAGAAATACCCATGGAAATATTGTGCCATAAATTTGATAAGAGAGCACACAAAATTAAAAGCAGAAAAATCTGTACTGAGAAATGTAACATTCATTAAGCGGACTGCACTCAAGGGTGGTACTTATTTGTAGTTCATAATAATCACAATATGCTGAACTAAAATATATCTTCTACATACTCTAAAAAAAAAAACCCAGTTAATCAAATTGATAAGTAAACAAGGAAATCCTTTAGCCTACTTAAGAGTGAAGGTCAGCAAACTTTTCAACGCTTGGAAACAGTGCTGCTGAAAAATAAATGAGCTAATGATAAATGATTCTTATCTTTAAAAGTTCTTACAAGACTCCCTAGATACAAAGGCCAGCTTAACAATATCTGTTTCCTTCAGTAAACCTTTGGAATACGTTGTATGTCAGATTTCTCACTGTTAGTAAGCTTCTGAATTTGATAACTTAATGAGGACCTAACACTATATTAAGAGTTTATAGAATAAAAAAGTGTAATTTAAGGAGTAGAATTAAAAAGAGGTAATGTCTCTTAATGCTTCCCTCCTGCCCTCACCAGATTAGATTTGGGGTCTCTCTTCTGTGTCTCCAAAGAATACAACAAATAACTTCCTATAGAGCAATTGCTTCATTTTTTTTAAGTTGAGTTGACTGTTCTTGGCTCTCCATCCTTACACTATAAACTTCTCTAATATAGGATGATATATAATATAACTTTTTATCTCCCAGTGTCTAGTAGTTGCCTAAGATATTGTTGTTGTTAGTTGCTGCCAAGTTGATTCCAACTCATGATGACCCCATGTATACAGAGTAGAACTCCTCCATAGGGTTTTCAAGGCTATGACTTTTCAGAAGCAGATCCTCAGGCCTGTCTTCTGAAGCACCTCTGGGTGGGTTTCAACCACCAACCTTACAGCTAGTAGTCATTCATTTATGTTGCAATGATTATACAAGTGCTGTTTTTGATTAATCATGAAGGGTTGCAAGCTTCAAGTAAGTTTTGAATATATTTTGGTAAAAAAAGAGTGACTTTTGGTTGTCGTTAGTGATGATGCTAGTTAATAATATTGGCATAAAGCTAAATTGGAATTATGAAAAAAGTTAGCAGAGAACAGTAATATTTTTAAATGTTAGATATGTCATTCATCTGGGAAAACTCATTCAATTATAGATAAAACTAATACTTTTTTTTTTTTTTTTTAATCTAAGAAACTAGTTTCTTTTTCAAATGGAAGCGGGTAATAGCTCTGCCTGTCCTGGGTATGGAGGGGAAATTAGTTCCTCTGCATTCTGCAAATACAATTCTCTGCTGAAATTTCCAATTTTTGCCTAGAAGGACCTCAAATGTCATTTGTTCCAGGGTTTTACTGAGATCTCAGTGTTATGGGTGGAGATGGCAGAGTCACACACTTGACTTGATTTTCTAGTTTCAGGAAGTGCAACTTTATTTTATCCCTACTTCATGAAATGCAAATGAAACTGAGTATTTGGGAAGAGAGAGAAAGAAATCTTTTGCAACATGATAGGTTACACAAAATAAAATTGTAAAATGCAAGATAATATGTTTTAGTGACAGAATGTTGACAAGCTGACTGTACATGGAATGTGATGTTGCCCAGTAGTGCTATTACTTCTTGGATAAAACAGTCACTTCAAATCTGTCCTTGTCATGAAGGAATCACTTTTCCATGTCTTTCTCACCTCCATGTCTAAATAACACACTATATATATATATGGACAGGTTTTGATCAATTTCTGGTTCACTGGTTTGAATAGCCATGTTCAGTGTTACTATTTTAGCATGAAATGGTGGAATTGACTAATGTTTTATACATACTTATATATATAGTTTCACGACCATGTCTTTATGGTGAAGAGCAGACAACCAGTTTCTGCTATAATTTGCTTTTTAATAGAAGAAAGTAGGTTTTTCTTCTGTGATAGGTATTCTTGATTACTTGCATCTCAGTGTGAAGTTCCTGTCAATTCCTAACGAACAACAAAGAAAAAGAATGGGAAAAAAAAACTGAATTCACACGGAGTAAAATGCTATTTCACACTGGATGCTTTGTAAATGTGAGCCAACTCACACAACTCCTTTAGGCGTCAGTAGAGGTGGAACTGGGCCAGAAGAGAAGAAAACATATCCAAATAGAGAAAGTTTTCTTAGCAAATTGAAGTTCAAGCATGAAATTGAAAAGTTTGAGTTAAATCTACAGCAAATGGCACTTTTTTCACCTAAAATGTAAAGTTTATTAAATATTGATTTTTATTATGTAATCTTTGCATATTTCCAGTCTCTCCTTTCACTTAATCTCTGACATAATTATCACTCAGGTAAACGGGAATAAAAGCCCAATGCTAAATATTTGACAATTTTATCTGAGTTTGCACACAGAAGTAAAATATTCTTCTCTATGTCATTATAGCTCAATATAGAAAATATAGTTTGGCATTATTGTCCCAGAGCAAGTACCTGTTATATAATTGTACAAAATACTTAATATAAAAACGGTTTAGATGTTAATTGGAAAAGTTTTACAATAAATACTATGTGATTTCATTATTTGAGCTACAAATATCAAGCTCATGAGTATGATAGTATTTTGTAATCCAAACACTGAATATGTGAGGTAGGTTAAAAATTAGTGACAAACCAAAAGAAAAAGTAGAGTTCATACATAAAAAATAGTTCCTAATGATCCAAGTTGAAACATTAATATAGCTCTCTCCATTTCTAAATTCCAATTGACATTATTGTTTACCAACTTGTATGAGAGTCTCCTTCAGGTAGAACTTTCTGGGCAAAAAATAAGCATATTCTATGCATTTTCTGATTCTTCATCCTCATCCCAGCAGGAAAAAGAAAAAAAAAAAATCTACTCCAGGCAACTGCAGAAGGCATATTTCTTAAAGTAAGATTTCTATTTTGTGATTATAAAAACAATACATGCTCACTGGGGGAGAACTACCAAATTACAGAAAAGCATAAGAAGAAAAGAAATAAAATATACTCAAAATCAAGTTAATTCTTTCAACAACCATTGTTCGAATGGCTAGTAGATGCCAGAAGCTGTACAGTGTTGAACACTTACAGGTAAATACATACACTCACTTCTTGCTTACAGTCTAGTGGTTAACTGCCAGAGCATATGGATAAAAACTGTTAATAATTTGTTGTGTTTGTCTTCATACAGTAAGATTTCTCATCATGCTTTTCTTGTGTTTAAGAATTTTCTTAATTCATTAAAATTTCCCCAAAACATACTGTTTTTGCTTCTGCATCTGATGATCAAACTATTTAACCTTTGCCATATTGTTGAGGATTTACGTTTGTTTCAGTTTTCACTATAATAAATAATCTTGTGAAAAATATTTATGCATGTTTCTGATTGTCCCTTTAAGACAGAATTCTAGAAGTAGAATTCTTGAGTCGTAGGTTGTGAATATTTTAAAGCTTCTAATTTGCAATGTCACGTTGATTTTCAGTAAGGTGGCGGCAAATTTATACGACTTCCAATACTATGTGCAAGTTGCCATCTCATCAGATACTTGTAAGCATTGAGTATTACACTGTTTTATAACACCTGATGATTTGTTACATGGAAAATTATATCTCTTAATTGTGTTCTGTTCTTTAAGAATACTTCAGCTGAATATTTTATATGCTTATTAGCTATTTAGGTTTCAACTTCTAGGAACTGTCTCTTGCTGAAAGTCAGCCATAAAATAGTAATTTTAGAGGGTGTTTTGAAATCTAACCTCACCAGTCTACATACCTATTAGCAGTATATTCTTCACATTCTTACAATATTTAATTGTATTGGACTTTCTAATTTTTCTGATTACCAGTGAGTTTTCCTTATAAGTTACTTGTTCTGTGGATTTAGGCTTTGTCCATGTTTATTAAGGTT
This sequence comes from Trichechus manatus latirostris, assembly GCF_000243295.1. NCBI lineage: Eukaryota > Metazoa > Chordata > Mammalia > Sirenia > Trichechidae > Trichechus > Trichechus manatus. Next base: position 1,074,819 of record NW_004444174.1, read on the forward strand.
TCTTTTTCTGCTTCATTTACTAGTGATAGTCTAATGTTTAGATATTAAGATTTTGCCAGTTTTTGTGTTGCAAATGTGTCTCTGCATGATATTTTTTCCCTCGTTGGATAGAAACCATTATTTTGATATAGTTAAATCCATCTTTTTGTTTTTAACTTTTGGTTTTTATTTCAACTTGTTTGGAAAGTTTTTCTCAAGCCATGAACACAAATATATTCCCCTATGTTTCCTTCTATTAGTAAGGAGCCCCAGTGGCACAATGGTTAAGTGCTTGGCTGCTAACCTAAAGGTCGGTGGTTTGAACCCACCAGCTGCTCTGTGGGAGAAAGATGTGGCAGTCTGCTTCTGTAAAGATTACAGCCTTGGAAACCCTACAGGGCAGTTCTACTCTGTCCTATAGGGTCACTATTAGATGGAATCTACTGAATGGCAATGGGTATGTATTTATACACACATGTTCTTATGTGTACATACATGCACCTATGTATGTATGCATTGATCTATTGCATTCATATGACTACAAAGTCGTATTAATAAAAGCATTATGTTACTATAATAACAATTCTATTACTTTATTTAAAAAGAAAAAGAAAAAAGTGGCCATCGAGTTGATTCTGACTTATAGTGACCCTATAGGGGAGAGTAGAACCACCCTATAGTGTTTCTAAACAGTGGCTGGTGAATTCGAACTGCTGACCTTTTGGTTAGCAGCCAAACGCTTAACCACTGTGCCACCAGGGCCCCATTGTATGTCTAAATAGAGAAGACAAACAATTCTGTCTCTCTTCTTTTGTCAAAAATTGAATTAGATTTTCATAAATCTCCTGAGCTGTGCCTGCATATGAGTTAGTGAACATAGTCAAAAGTACAGCAAACTGCAAATCTTATCAGGATCAATTCTGTCTTTCAAGGCTAAATCCTTGGTTTCCCACACACTCAGAGTATATCAGTCAGCCAGGGGTTTGGCAAGAGTCTATAATCAAATTTTGGTTCTTAGCCTTTCTGCAACTAACTAGCTTTCAGAATTTTCCCCTTAAGTATTTAGATAGTCAACTATACTGAATGCTATCATTTGCCACTTCGAGTCAAGGCTGTTGCTTTCACCATTAAGACCTAGAAGGTTTGTGGAGTGCTCTAAGCAAGTGACTGACAAACTCTTAGTTCTGACACAGCAGAGTTCCAGTCTGTCAAGGAGACTCTTGCCAAGTTTACGCGTGCCTTAGCCATTTTCCAATGTCTTGAATTAGTTGTTTTTAATAATTATGCTAAGATTTTATTTTGTTTTTAATTTTTCTGTTTGCCAGGAATTGCCTGACTTATTGACACCACCATTTCTAAAGTCCTACCCCCTGGGCATTGAGTTTGTTTTATTTACTCCTGAATCCCCAGAACCTAGAGCAATGATCAGCAAATAAAAGAAGCTCAATGCAAAAAATATGTTAAAAAATACCTTATACATTTTAATTTTACTGTCTCATGATCCTCATAAAAGCCTGTACAAGAATATTCATTAATATCTTACTGACCAGACACTGGGCAAAGCACATTACAAATACATGATATATGAACTATCATTATTCTCATTTTAGTGATAAGTAGGCTATGATTCGGGCATTAACAAATTAGCCAGTATATAACTGAGCTGGGATTCAAACTTAAGACTACATTTAGAAATACTAATTTTCCTCTCAACAGTCATATTAAGTAGTGTGCATAGACTTAAATGTAATTTAAATAAAAAATTAACATATTGTTTTTGTTAGCTGCTGTCTCTTGTATCCTGACTCATGGTTACCCCATGTGTGCAGGGTAGACTTCTTCATAGGGCTTCTAAGGCTGTGACCTTTTGGAAACAGATACCAGGCCTGTCTCCCAAAGTGCCTCTGGGTGGGTTCAAACTACTAATCTTTCAGCTAGTGGTCGAAGGCTTAACTGTTTGCACCAATGAGATAAAATTCTAAATAAAATTTATGTTTTTAACTTTCCTTTGTTAACAATTTGTATAATATATGTATATATATGGGTATTTATACATATATATATCAGACAATTATATTATGTATATATACATACATATATATCTTATCAAATGTAAAATAGCAATATTGCTGTGCTTCAATGGTGGGCTACATACACCCCTGCCTCCATCCCTTTTTTTGTAAGAGTAAGCTCTCTAGGACATCATCATCATAATTGTTAGATATTCACAGGCTAATGTCACCCTTCTTATATATTGATAGCTTAGAGCTTAGTGTAGTATTTGAAAGCACAGGTCACCTTGTCTATGGTGAAAATAGAATATTATCTTGACTCCCTGTGGGTATCTTTTCTGTTCATTTCATTGGGGTTATATCTTCTGTCAAGTTTTTCACTGTAGCACATTTGTTTTCTTCACTTGGGAAATATTTTCTTTTCCAGGGAAAATTACTTATCTATGATTTCAATTTGTCTTCATCCGATTTCTTTACAAGAAAGTATTTTAATCTTGGCTGTTAACGTTTATGAAATGGTGCAAAATAAAAGTTATCAAAAATATCTTTTTTTTTAAATTTTATAAGTTGAATTTTAAAAGAATACCAAAGTTAGGAGAAAAAAAAGCATGTTTAGTAGTAAGCTATATATACTGTTTAAATAAATTGTTTATTTATTTACTAATGTTTGTAGGGAACTTTAAATATGTTCCAAACGGCTAAATCTTTGAAATCAAGTTATGAAGAGGTAAAAACCATGAGGAAAATAGCAAGATATTAAAGGATACTGAGCAAGGGTTTTATTATAGGATCATATCGTATTTTAAAAGGATCACTCGCCTTGCAATATTGTGAGTTGGTTGCAAGTGAGTAAGGCCAGTGGGAAACATTTGGAATATTTGAAGAGGGAGATTTTTGTGATCGGTGTGGCTGACGTGAGAATAAGTAAGAAGAGAGCTGGGCAAAGATATCTAGGCAGTATAATGGACAGTGCTACAGTTGATTTACTGTTAGAGGGAGTTGGGAGAGGGAAGTAGAAGTAAGGAGTGGAAGACTCACAGGTTTGGGGCTTAAGCTCAGGGTGCCATGTTCTAAGATACAGAAGGAAACTAGTATGTTTGAGGGTGGGGTGATGAGTTTGGTTTCAGATTAGTTGAGTTTGTCTGAATACCACCCAAGTGAGATACACACTAGGCATTTGGAACTATGAGTCAGGAAGTCAGTAGGTCATGAAGCTAGAAATAGAACTAAAGCCACCATTTGTTTTTAGCCAGAGGTCTGCAAAAACTTTTCCATGATCTGACTGCTGTCTATATTTCTGATGCCATCTCATTCTGTTCTAGCCTTCCAAAACTATAGTTGAACTACATTGGGTTTCATTCCTCCCTCTAATATGTCAAGCTTATGTCTGTCTTAAGAGTTCTGCCCTAGATGCTCACTTAGTATATATTTTTATTATGGAGATTATTTCTGCCTCTTTTCCTATACACCCTACCTCTGACATTCACTATAGTTCGTTTACTTTGTATCGCTAGTAATTAGAATAGTACATGGACTTGATACACATTTGTTGAATGAAAGAATGTACACCTGGATGTAGGAGTAGATATGTTTAACCAGGGAGAGTGCTGGGAAAAGAAAGAAGAAAGCCTGTGATAGAACCATGAATAACACTATTAGTAGATAGGCAGAAGGAAAGGCTGGGAAAGACTGAAAAGGAAGAGCCCTAAATGTACCAGAAAACCCATGAATAGGAAAATAAAAACTCAAATTGAAATGGTTGAGAGGTGGGTGGGAAATGACAACAGTGAGTATATATTATTCTCACAAAAATTATAATGTAAAAGAAAATGAGAGATGAAAATGTGGTATCTGGGGAGGGTGTTATTTGTATACTTGTTTTGTTTTTTAAAAAGAGAAAACTTGAGTTTACTAAAACCCTGCCAGGGAAAAATTGGTAGAGTGAAAGAAGTTGAAGACAGAGAGAGGCTATGTTTAAGAAAATGAATTCATGGAGAAGTTATGAGGAGGTAAAGATCCTGAGTAGAGGTAAAAAATTTACATTAGGCAAGAGGAAATATTATATCCAGCATTATAACAGCAAAGCCTAGATCTTTGAAACCAAGGAATGGAAATGTAAGCAGGGTAAAAGCATGAGGAAAACAGCAACATATTAAAGATTTTGAGCAAGGGCATTATTATAGGATTGTACTGTGTTTTAAAAGGCTAAGAGTGTGAAAGTAGGTAAATTTGCAATCTTGAAAACAGTAAGTTGAAGGCGTTCTTATAAATGATTGTTTATCTGTAAAACAGGAAACAAAATTATCTTAGTTTGGGACAAGAGGTAAAAGACTAGTAGAATTGAGAAAGTGAGAAATAAAATTATTAACCTTTTGTATTTTCCTAATACGTGATTATAGCTGACTCTAAACCAAAGATAAAATAACTTTACCATTTCCTATTGCCTTACAAAGAGTTATGTATTCAGATCATCATAGCACCCTCTTAAAACCATTTCTTGAACTTAAATATATATATATATATATCTTTTTTTTTTTCCTTCAGCTTTTGCTCTCATCCTTATGCTGGGCCTGCTTCTCAGCCACTGCTAAATCCAACAAATAGTTAAGCAAAAATTTTCTAATTTGTCACCATACCCAATATGGTCGTGAAAGAGATCAGTTGGATCAGAACACTTTTTAGTCTGGGTAATGATTAAAATTGACTTCCAAAAAATGAGCCACTGAAAACCCTATGGATCACAACTATCCAGTCCTGTTGTGCATGGGGAACCCTGGTGGCACAGTGGTTAAGAGCTACTGCTGCTAACCAAAAGGTTGGCAATTTGAATCCACCAGCCTCTCCTTGGAAACTCTATGGGGCAGTTCTACTCAGTCCTATATGTTCGCTATCAGTTGGAATCAACTCGACTGCAACAGGTGTGGCTTTTTGGTTTGGGTTGTGCATGGGGTCACCATGAGTCAGGGGCTGACCCAACAGCAGCTAACAACACCAACAACAAATAACTAGAATGATGGTGTAAATAGGTATGAGGGGAAATGTTTGCCAATATTTTGGAAATGTGTGATCTATGGAAAGGACAATTCAGTAAGAAGATGGGGATATGTCCCTAAAGTGTGGGTGAGAGACAGGAATAATAATATATATTCTGGAGTATATTTACTTGAAAACAATACATAAACTTCTGGGGAGCAAAGATATAAAGTGGCAAGAGCAATAGCAAAAGATAAAGCACAGGGTCTCCTGAGACCAGGGTTAAATGGAGGAAGATGGAGTCAGCTATGGAGACAAAGAAAAAAAACAAAATAAATGTTAAGAGGAAGGTAATGAATCAAGATAAGGTATAATTATAGATTCAAAGGAAGGAGTGTGTGTCAAGCAGGTGAAGGCAAATAATAGTAGTAATAGTAATCAAATATAGCAAGAGGTCTTACAAAATGAGAACACAGAAAGGACCACTGGATTTTCTAATGAGGAACTCACCGGAAACTTTGAGATGGCAGTTTTGTAAAAGTGATAGATTTGGTGGTCAGATTTTTACACAGAGTGAAACAAGAAATAGGTGGAACTAATACGGAATCCATAGGTGTTAATTATTCATTGGAAAGGTTTTGTGTCATTGCAGAAAGAAAGCCAGATTGTTCAAAAGAAAGTGCAGTAATTTTTTTTTTCTCCTTTTGTTTTGGTTTTCAAAATAGTCAAGCTTCTATATTTGCAGACAGCGGAGAAGACACAGTGCAGGTGAAGACGCAAGTTGTGCTAGACAGGAAGAGAATAAATTTGGAAGCAAATTTCTTTGATGGGAAAGTGATGAAAACAAGAATTTAGGAGGAAAAAGCAGTTTTAGTGAGTGGGAATCACACATGCTTCTCCATAACAGAGGAAGAAATAAAGAAGGTACAGATGAAGCTACCTGAAATTTGAATTAGAGATGAGCCGGGTGAGGAGTGGGACAGGAGGCCAAAGGAAAATGTCAAGTCCTATAGTGAGTTGAGTAGCTACTGGTCTGCTAAATAAAGTAACTTCCAAAAAAGTGTCTGATACAGCTAGGCTATAAAGAGTTTTGTCTTTAAACTCTTGAAGTGCCATGTGCCAGACAGTCTCCTAGGTCCTGGGGTGTTTGTCATGGTGTCTACCTCCCCATTGCCTTCGAGTCAATTCCAACTCATAGTGGGGTTAACACTGAAGTAAGAGGCTTTTAAATATTTATTTATTCATTCATTCCTTCTTTTGGTAGGAACTGGAGCAGAATTAAAGAAGAAAAGTAAGACAATATTGGGATATGGCATTGCTGACTCTACTATGCACTGAACTACAAATGTATCATAACAGAAAGTGACTCAATTGTTAAAAATTTGTTTTAGAAAATAAGAATATTTCCCAAATTAAATATATATATATATATCAAGACCTGGTGGCACAATGGTTAAAGTGTTTGTCTGCTAACCAGAAGGTCAACAGTTCAAATCCACCAACCACTCTTGGAAACCCTATGGGGCAGTTCTGCTCTGTCCTATAGGGTCATTATGAGTCGGACTCAAGTCGACGGCAATGGTATATACATATGTGTGTGTGTGTGCGTATGTATATATACACACATTCTATATATGCACACACATATACACACACACACACATAAATACATACACATATAAGCACACACTCAAGGGACAGGAAATGCCTCAGAATTTCTAATTCAGAATTCTTCAACAAGAAGATATAGTACATATTCTCCAATTGCCCAAGAAAAACTGAAAACTATGAGTTCCTATTTTTAAGTGAATTTTGTCTTTTTATTATTTAAGAAAATAAGAGAAAGGAAAATATTCAAAGAATGGCAATAAAGGTGAAAAATACAATGCTTTCTTCGAATAGCCTGCTCAGTATCTCATAATAATTAAATAACATTTGGTAGGGAACAGTCTTAGGAAATCATTATCTCCGTGTTTTATCAGGAAAATAATATTAAATTAGCAATATTTAATGTAGTTTCTTTTCAACATCTAACCCCCTGTATCCCCATAGCCATACTGACTAACCCATTCAAATCAATAAGAACTGAAGTAATTGCATTTATAACTAGGATCATTCTCAGTCTGGACTTCAGACAAAATTAATCAGAGGTGAACAGCACGTCTGTCATGACAATCTTATTTACCAGGAGTTTCACTATTTAGAACATTTTAGAATGTTCACTTCTTCTTGGATTATTTGTAAATATCTCTAACCTGCATCCAACTAATTTCCTAATTTTTTTCCTTCATGTTAAATTACATACCAACTATCTTTTATTAATTCCTTAAAGACGATCGGTAATTTTTAAAACCATTAGTCAGTTGCTAGTTATGATATAGAAGCTCCAAAGTCTCAGGTTACAACAAAAAATAGCAGTCATTTTTTTTTTACCTTTCTGTCTCCTCACTAATAATAAATAAATCACAGCAGTTATTTTATTTTCTTCTGTCAGAAAAGTTGTACCTACATGATTAAAATGGCACTCCAAGCTATAACTGTTACCAATTATACCAATTAAGTTCAAATAGAATGGAACAGCGGTCTTTGTGGAAAACAATACAGGCAATATAAACTATTATTAATTTAAAGGCATCATATGTACCTATGACAGCTTCTCCAAAAGTTGTCATTAATTATTTCTAGACCATCAGCTATAATCACGTCTCTAAAATCCACGTTACTTTATGTGCATTGGACTATGGAAAGAATGCACCTCAGTTAAAATCAGTGTTTGCTAAACAGAATAGCTCTCTTGAACTTTTTATTAAAAAGGGTTATAAGGATTTCCTTCTTTCTCTTTAAATGATAAAAGACTGAAAAATTATAAATGTTGACATCTTTCCAAAAATTTACAAAAAGTTCAACCTCTTTTTAACAAGTAAAAATAGTAGTTTTATTTGCACATCTAAAATATGTCTCTTGTCTAATAAATTGATATTATACTTTTTGATTATATGATTGAATTATTTCAGCTAAAAAGTGTCTATATTAGAGTAATTAATGCTCGGTCTATAATAACAAATCCAGAAATCTCAATGGTTTAATACAATTACAATTTTTGTCCATCCCCTCCTGACGGTTCGCTTACAAACCACTACCATCTTCTATTGCCTCCCTCTTCATCTTAAAGAACAGGATGAGTGTAGAGGATCGGGCAGGGAATTTTATGGCCACAAGTTAGTCACATGATCCCAAACTAATTAAAATGGGGACTGAAATAGTTTAGCTGTGAGTCTAGGAAGAAATGGAGAAAGTTTGATAAGCATATAGCAGTATCTCTTTTAGAGTTTACCCTTCTGGTCACCAAATACTTGTTTCACACTATCTCCCAAAACAATTTTCCACATCCCCACATCACAACAGCTGCAATCCATTCAATTTATGTTCCAGGAATTCTTGGTGATGTCATTTATCTTTTTCAGGTCCATACGTAGCTCTTTATGTTTCTGAAATCTGCCAAGTAAAAAGCCATGTTTTCTGCCCTCTGATTCTCCATATACACGGTCTAACAACTATCACTTGGAAAATGGGAGACTAGTAGGCATACAAAAGGCATTGATCCATAGCATTATTGAATACAGGAAGGCAAATATTGTTAGGTCCTGCTTTCACGGAAATAAAGAAAAGTCCTCAGTTAGCCTGGGAAGAAATTCCTTGCTAATAAAACCAACCTCAGTGAAACTTCTTATTATTCTACATCTTGGCTGTCCACTTAGAGAGCCTGCCTCATGCTCATGGGAGTATTGGTGTCCATGAATTGTTTTAAGTATTGCAGTGTCAAAGACTTTTTAGAATCTTGACTTGTAGCTCTATGACAACTTTCTTTTTTTCAAAAATTTGGCAAGCTATTTGCTTTCAGTCAGGCTTAAGTGCAAGTAACCAAAACCATCAGACATTGTTCTCAAGTACGTTTTATTTCTTTGGTACCTTACTGTCGTACCTCTGTCTCTCTACTTAAATCCAGCTAAACTTGAGGCTGTCAAGTTTGAGTGGGCATGCTACGCCCTTCATCTGATCTTTTGCACAAAACTGAGTCATCTGTTCAAAGGCCTTTTAAAATTCCATCTCGTACCTTTTTTTCTGAACTTCTTTATTCCTTGTTGTTTCCACTTTAAACCTGTCAATTGTTTTCTGAGATCATCTCTTTCTTGTAATACTTTAGAAAAATCGCCAAAAACAATAGCACACACTAGTCATATCTATTCCCTAAAATTTCTTCTAGAGCTACCAGTTTGGTAAGCTTTGACATCGTTTCCAAGTGACCACAGGCGGCAGTTTTTAAAAGCATTGTCAACATCACTGACCGACCTCCTTTATCTGTTTTCTTGTCATCTGCTGCCTGACTACTAAGCTAATGTCAAATAGTCTAAGTATTTGTTATGTAAACATCTAACTTCAAGTTACCTCTTTTTGTATTAGTCGGTTTAATTAATGCTAGCTCTTGTAATAAATAGCCTCAAAACCTCTGTGCTATTTTTCACTTGCACGAAGTCCAATACGAATGTTTCTGATCTTACTCAAAAAGTGATTTAAGGATTTAGCATTCTTCCATATGGTAACCCATTATCTTTAACATATGACTTACAATTTCTCTTTTAAATAAAAATATAGAGCATGGAGTATCACCTGGCAAGTGCTTATACATAGACCTAGAAGCCCACATTTCATTTGCCATGTTTCAGTCATGTGGTCCCAACATAAGTAAAAAGCAGGCTATGAAATATAGATTAGCTGTGAGCCCAGGAAAGCAATAGCCTCAAGAGTAAATATCTCAAATGAAATACAAAAAAATAAATACAAGTTTCTAATTTTTTATTTTATTTTTTATCATTTTAATTTCCATTGAAATATTTAATTTCCACTTAGAAATTATAGTCAAAGTGACATGAATAGTCAGTTTGTAAAGCTTTCATCCCTAATAGGTATTCAGTTTACTGCTACATTTTAAAGTGTAAACGCTTGTTAGACTAAGGAATATTGGTCCATTAGTTGTATTATTTTCTACATTCCAGTTCCTATTCCCAAGCAAGTACAAGTACATGCCAATTTTGAAACACGTTTTCATGGAAAGCTTAACGTGGAAATAATGCATGCCCACTTAGTGCTAAATATGGAAGCTTAATTAGGACATCTCTAATGTTCTTTTTACTGCTACCATGTTATCAAATGTGACACCACTGAATTAAAGCAAAAGTCAGGCAAGGCTCTCCAACTCACTAAATATAATAATCATTATTAGTTTTCTGATAATATTTTGGAAGGAGCAATAATTGGCACAGGAACTAAAAAATGAAAGAATTTTTAAGAAATTTGTGTTTTGATTTGTAATCAGTATGTTCTTGGTAGAAAAAATGAGAAATAGAAGGAAAAATAACAAAGAGAACCAAAATCTCCAAAGATGTCATCACCTAAAAAAAAATTGTTTCTAGCTTTTTATATTTCCTTCATGTATGTATATGTTTTATAGTAAATGTAATTTTCCAAATATACATTTCAGGTTTCCATTTCCGTTAGGCATTTTCCATGTCATTAAATAATGTATGACTATATGATTTAAATGTCTGTATAATTTTCCAAATAATATGGATGCCATATGATTTATTGAACCAATCTTTCATTATATAAAACATTTACATATTTAATAACATGGTTATATCTGTAAAATTATGTTTATTAATTAATCTTTATATACATTACTGAATAATCTAAAATATATTAATAATTTAGAGGCTTTGGAGTACATGTTCCTTCAGAATTAATGTATCAACTTATGCTTCTCCCAACAATGCACTAAAGTGCTTGTTTCAATAATTATTAGCATTTTCTAAATTTTTGTCAATTTGATAGTTGAGTAGTTCTCAAAATGGTTATTTGATTTCTTGTAATAGTTAATATTTTATATGTTCTCTGACATTTTATGAGTATATGTGTTGTATGCATTGCTTGATCACAGCAAAATATATTTGATTTTTTACTACTTGCAAGATACTATGCTTCACATTGGAGATGAGGATGTGGGGAACTAGTGGTGAACAATAAAGACAAGACCCTGCCCTTAAAGAGCTTAAAAGAAACAGCATAAATATACATTGAATATGTATCGCAGAAGTTCTCTTAATAGACCTCCACGTAATTGATTCTCCAACTCAACTGACACCTTTCATTCTTACTGCAAAACATATGACTAATACTTAGACAGAACACACTGGAGGGAAGCTTGTCTCTGACAAGATGTATATTCTGCTCCCTCCATTTGGGTTGTATGCTTATCAAGACTCCAGAGTCTGATCACAAATATATTATTTGTACCAGATGTTCTTATTATAGTCATTTTACAGTTTAATGACCATTACTTAGACTAATAAAATATGAGTGAAAAGAAACGTAGGTTTGGTTCTATAAAATTTTGGTCTAATATTTAGAAAAATAAAGTTTAGTTGATAAAAATAGTATTATTGCATTAGGTGAAAATTACTGAAAAATAATGAACGTCTATAGGGTCATTATAAGTCAGAATCAACTCAATGGAAGTGGGTTTTTTTTTTTTTGATTTAGACAGTATTTGAACTCATGATTTTCTGATTTAAATTTTTCTTCCACTTGAAACTAAAAAAAAAGAACCTAGGAGTTATAGAATGTTTATGATAGAGGGGTTTTTACGTGGAAAAGACTGCATGGGACACTAATCAGCAGACTGTTGCCAATAAATAAATAAAGAAAGAAAATCTTAGCATTTTTTTCTTCTTCTTCTTCCTTTTTTTTTTTTATTGTACTCCAGGTAAAGGTTTACACAACAAATAGTTTCTCATGAAACAGTAGTACACATATTGTTTTATGGCATTAGTTAACAACCCCACAACATGTCAACCCTCTAACTTCTCAACATTTTTTTTTTTGGTGAAAATACACATAGCCAAAGATACACCATTTCAAAAATTTCTACATGCACAGTTCAG
>NW_004444174.1:1091811-1092915 GCF_000243295.1 Trichechus manatus latirostris
ATCCTGCGTCCTAGGTTCTGCCTGTGAGCTGAAGCTGTTTGTCCTGAGATCGAAGAACTCTCTTTAATAATTCTTGTAAGTTTGGTTTGACTTTTACATATTCCCTTAATTTCTGTTTATCTGGAAATGACCTAATTTCACCATCAGATTTGAATGAGAATTTTGCAGGATATATTATTCTTGGATGGCAATTTTTTTCTTTCAAGATTTTGTATATGTCATCCCATTACCTTCTTGCCTGCATGGTTTCTGCCGAATAATCTGAGCTTAGTCTTATTGTTTCTCCTCTGTATGTGACTTGTTTTTCACTCGGTGCTTTCAGCATTCTTTGTTTGTCTTTGGTTTTGGTGAGTGTGAATATGATATGCCTTGGTGATTTTCTTTCGGGGTCTATCCTATATGGGGTTTGTTGAGCTTCTTGGATGGCCAGCTTTTCATCCTTCATGATATTGAGGAAGACTTCTGTCAACATTTCTTCAATGATCGTCTCTGCATTTTCTGTTTTCTCCCCCTGCTCTGGAATTCCAATCACTTGAAAATTTTTGCTTTCTATTGTATCCCACATAACTCTCAGGGTCTCTTCATTTTTATTTGTTCTTTTTTCTGAGTTTTTCTGAAACAGAGTTGTATCCAAGTGTTTGTCTTCCATTCCACTGATCCTGTCTTCCACCATTTCAAATCTGCTTCTTAACCCTTCTATGACACTGTCCATTTCTGAAATCTTGTTGTTCATCTTTTGGATTTCTAATTGTTGTCTTCGTATAATTTCTAGTTGTGAATTTATTTTGGCATTTTGTTCCTGCATTATGTTTCTGAATTCTTCCAATTTTTTGTCTGTATTTTCCATGAATTTGTCTTTTTTTTCCTCATGTTGGTCAGCTTTTTGCCTCAGTTCTTGGAGAATTCTCAGTATTAGAGATTTAAATTCCTTATCAGCTAGTTCTAACGCATTTTCTTCCTACTGGAGAGTCATCTGGTGTTTTATTTTGGACGCCTACTGGAACCATCCTGTCCTGTTTTTGTAAATGGTTTGATATTGTCTGCTGTCTTCGGGGTATTCAGTAGTGATTTTTCTTGTTTATTGATTGTAGATTTGTTTGTTTC
>NW_004444174.1:1094356-1148839 GCF_000243295.1 Trichechus manatus latirostris
GCTCTGTGAGGCTGCTTTCACGTACCCCGTTTGCTGGTCTCCGATAAGAGTCCAAGGTGGCGGATCCATGCTGTGTTAGCTGGTAGGGGACCTCTGCATGAATCTCTCCTCTCTCTCTACATTCTCTGTCAGTTTTCTCAGTCCATTTGGTGCTTGGCTGAGTTCTTTATCTCTTCATTGGTTGTTTTAGGGTTTCAGGATTGTTGTATTCTCTTTTCAGCTTAGTTTTTTGGATCTTTGCTGTGGAGGGATGGCGTGGTGCTTCTGCCTAGAGCGCCATTTTGTCAGAACTTCCAAAACCTTAGTTTTTTTTAAAAAAAAATTTCAAAAAAAACCTAGAATATACACCTACATTATTTATCTCAAACAAATGCTATTTATATATACATACAATTTTGAAAATGGTTCCCTTTTTGTTCTACTGTTTCTTTTTCATTAATTAAAGTATTTGATAAGAAGTCTTCTACTGTAATTAAATAAGTGATGAGCATAAGCAAGAATTTACAAAAATATGATTTATGAGTAGGAATTTGGCAGGTTTTTGCAGACTAGTTTTAAAATTCAGCTTTAATAAATAGGAAGATTCTGTGCTAAGTACTAGAAACAGGTGAAATCACCACTACTATAAGAGATGCATAGAGAGATGGGTTGCAAGAACCAAATCAATTACTTTTTATCCTCTCAAAGTAAGACTACTTGTGTGTGTGTGTTTATGTATGTGTTTATATATATATACATATATATCTATCATATCAGGGAGCTAATGGACTTTTTAAAAAATATTTTTAAATAGGACAGCCCAATTAATAATTATTGATTTATGTTTCCCAACCCTGAATAACATATTTGTGTGTATAGATGTTATATTTTACTTTATTCTTATAATCACTATTTCTTTTTTTTTTTCTTTTAGTCATTGTGTTTAGCTTAGATTATATAAATACATTTATGTATGGGCCTATTTCAGTCTTTTGAAAATTTTTTCCTATCTTTCTTTCAGCTATATAAATTTTAATACAACATGTAGTTAGTTATAGTAAATTCAGTAGATGCAACAGGAAGATCAAACTGTAAATATTTTGAAGCAGCAATGCCTTAGCACAAAGTGTTGAACATGCTTTGAATTCAACGTAGTGATATACTGTAGCTCTACAGAACTGTCAGGGTGAAGAAAAGGAGTGTTGCAACAGTTATAAACATATCACATACAGACATTTATTTAGACAAATAGAGATGTAGCTGGGTGTCATTTTAAAGCTCAGCTATTTATGCTCTTGGAAGACGAAAACAGAATGCATTTGTAACTTGGAGTTTCAAAAATATAAAATTAGTCAACAAACAATATACTTCCAATGGTTAGAGTCTCAGGATTTGCATAAGCATATGAAATATTAAAACTTCTTATCATTATTTAATTTCGCATTTAATCATATTAATCAAAATTAGAGCAGTGAAGAAGTAATTAAGCTTATTGTCTTCTGAAGTTCCTTTCTTTTACCTTTTTTTCCTTCTCCTATTTCCTGTCTTATTCTTGTATAAGGTATAATCAATTTTAAAACTGCCAAATTCATATAGTATTTCAGAGAAGGAATAATTTCTACAAAGGATAATGAAAAAGTATAATTATGTATGCATACACATAATATTATATATAATACACACGTGCACACACGTGTGCACACACATACATATATAAGTATGTGTATGTATATATATATATATATACTTTTGAATTTCCACTTCTGACCATGATGCAGCAATTGTCTTCAAATAGCTTTTCCACTGTAAATCATTATAAGACTGTCATGGTTTGAATTATGTTCCGCAAAAAATGTGTGTATCAATTTGGCTGGGCCATGACTCTCAGAATTGCATGGTTGGCCTCCATTTTGTGATTGTAATTTTATGTTAAAGAGGATTAGGGTGGGATTGTAACACCACCTTTACCCAGGTCACATCCCTCATCAGTGTAAAGGGAGTTTCCTTGGGGTATGGCCTGCACCACCTTTTATCTCTCAAGAGATAAAAGGAAAAGGAAGCAAGCAGAGAGTGGGGGATCTCATACCATCAAGAAAGCGGTGCTGGGAGCAGAGCGCGTCCTTTGGACTGGGGTCCCTGCACAGAGAAGCTCCTTGTCCAGGGGAACACCAAAGAGAAGAAGGCCGACAGAGAGAAAAAGGCTTTCCCTGGAGCTGACGCCCTGAATTTGGACTTTTAGCCTACTTTGACTGTGAGGAAATAAATTTATCTTCTTTAAAACCATCCACTTGTGGTATTTCTGTTATGGCAGTACTAGATGACCAAGAAAAAGACCAAACAGAATATGTGAAGCCACAGGGTTCAGAATTTGATTAACAGACAGTATAGAACTATGATCCTTGAGAGAAGAGAAACATAATATGTAAGCATCACAAATGCACCAGTTTTCTGCCTGGAAGAAGTTTGCTGATTATGGAAAAGGGAGATAGATTCTAAGCTAAGCATGGCGGTCTTTCTCAGCTGAGGAAGTGGAGATAAGAGTTCGTTGATGCTGAGGTGGTTGGAATTGAGGATGTAGGATCTGTAAAGGACAAACCTACACAGATAAAAAGCTACAGAACTTTGCACATAGGGGTGTTTTTTATTCTTTTATGAAATACTGATCTGCATATGCCCAGGTGAGATTCTATAAGGCATCGCATACAAAAAATACTGGACAACTGTGAGTTAAACTTTCACAGTGCTGAAAGTGCAGCAAAACAGATATGGCAAACCAGAGTGGAGGGACCTTGCTGAAGAGGTTCTTCATTCAATAAAGACTCCAGAAAAGCCACACACTCTAGAAGAACCCTAGTGTAATGGCTGTGATAGCCCCAGAAAAAAGGTTGCTCTAAAACTATGCAAAAATCTGAAGAAGAAGAAGAAGAAAAAAAAAAAACCAGAGAGAATCAAAGTAATGTATCAGTAAATTAACTGCTTGCCAAAACAAAAGTCAATACTTTAAAGGATTACAAAATTTCAGATTATCAACAGTATAGTGTCCATGTTGGTCACCAGACAAAAAACATTTTACTAGGTATCTGAAGAAACAGGAAAATGTGACTCATAGTTAAACAAGAAAATAAATAACCATTAGAAACAGACATAAAAATGACAAGTATGTCAGAATTAACTGTTTTAATATCTTAGATTATTATTATACTTTATCTCATAGGAGAAATCATTAATATAATGAATATACAGAAGGGAAATCGCAGTAGAGAAATAGTAACTAGAAAAAAGAACTAAATGAACACTCTAGAACTGAGAACTACAATATCAGAAATTACAAAAAGCACTAGATGAGCTTAACAGCAGATATTGTAGAAGAAATTTTCAGTCATCTTGAATAAAGAAAAAATAGAAATCATCCAAACTTATGGATACAGAGAAGATAAACAACATACAAACAGAAATAACAGAAACTCAGGGACCTTTGGGATAATATAAAGCAGCCTAATATATGTGTAACTGGGATCCCAGAAGGGAAAAAGAAACCATATACGGCTGATAGATAAATAATGGATAAAGTATTGTTTAATCTGAGAAAAAAAAAAAGAAACCCTCACATATTAAAGAATCTCAACAAACCCCAAGCAAGATAAAGTCAGAAAAGTTACACATAGATACAACATAATACATTCTTGAGATCCAAATATTAGAAACATTTTAAAAGCAGGCAGAGGGTGTAACATGGGAATAATGATATTTGTGTCCTCAGGTTTTTTGTAAAAAACAATGTAATAACATCATTAAAGACTAATGAAAAAAAAATTGTCTAAATATAAATCAAAATCCAGGAATAAATATCCTTCAGAGAGTCTTCAAAAATAAAAGAAACATAAAGACATTTTCACATGAACAAAACTGAGCAAATCTACCACCAGCAGACCTGCACTACAAGAAGGTTGAAGGAGCTTTCTTTAGCTAAAAGATAATGCTGCCAGATGGCCTGGAATCTACACATAAAAAGAAGAACATTGAATATGGTAAATATGTGACAATATTAAAGACGTCTAAAAAATATTTTTAAATTTCTTCAAAAGATAGTAGACTATATGAAATAACAATATATTGTGGGATTAATGATATATTGTTGATCCTCATTCACGGATTCCATATTTGTGAATTTACATACTTGCTAAAATATTTTTGTAACCACAAAATCACTATTTGTGGCACTTTTGTGGTCATTTGTTGACATGCACATGTGCAGAGGGGTAAAAAATGTGAATCATCTGATGCACACATTCCCAGCTAAAGTTGAACAAGGCTAGTTTTGTATTCATTAAATCAGTGTTAAGAATCCCTTGTGTTGCAATGGTTAAAGCACTCAGCTGCTAACCAAAAGGTTGGTGGTTTGAACTCACTAACAGCTCCATGAAAGAAAAGACCTGGCCAAGTGCTCCCATAAAGATTTACTGCTTATGAAACCCTATGGGGCAGTTCTACTCTGTCCTACAGGGTCACTATGAGTCAGACAGAACATGAAAACAACAATTCACTGTTGATGGATACTTTATAGAACATAACAACTGTGCATAACAAGAATTGACTGTATATAGAAATGAAATCTGTAAACAATTGCACAAAGGATTGAAAAAGGAAATGCAAATATACAAATGTAGGTTACTTAAATGATGCATAAAATAGCATTTAAGATACACTGATAAATGAAAGATATCTGATGTAATTCATACACTGTTGTTGTTGTTGGGAGCTGTGGAGTCATTTCCCATTCATAGAGACCCTATGTAAAACAGAACAAAACACTGCCTGGCCCTGTGCCATCCTTAGGATCATTGTTATGTTTGAGTCCATTGTTGCAGCCACTGTGTCAATCCATCTCATTGAAGGTCTTCCTCTTTTTCGCTGATCCTCTACCTTACCAAGATGATGTCCTTCTATGGGGACTGGTTCCTCCTGATAAAATGTCTGAAGTTCCTGAGACGAAGTCTTGCCATCCTCTCTTCCAAAGAGCACTTTCGCCATACTTCTAAAATATTCTTGTTTGTTCTTCTGACAGTTCGTGGCATATTCAATATTCTTTGCCAACACCATACTTCAAAAGCATCGATTCTTCTTCAATCTTCCTTATTCTTTGTCCAGCTTTTGCCTGTTATATGAGGCGATTGAAAATAGCATGGCTTGAGTCAGGTGCACCTTAGTCCTCAAAATGACATCTTTGCTTTTCAACACTTTAAAGATGTCTTTTGCAGCAGCTTTGCACAATGGAATACATCATTTGATTTCTTGACTGCTGCTTCCATGGACATTGATTGTGGACCCAAGTAAAATAAATCCTTGACAATTTCAATATTTTCTCCGTTTGTCATGATGTTGCTTATTGATCTAGTTGTGAGGATTTTCGTTTTCTTTATGTTGAGGTATAATCCCTACTGAAGGCTGTAGTCTTTGATCTTCATCAGTAAGCGCTATAAAAAGTATGGAAAGGAATAGAGAAAAAGCAAAAGTGAAGATAGAATAATTAAAAGGCAGGATGACAAGAAAAAGCTATTAAAACATGTTTCCAAGAAAAAAACAGATAAAGTAATTCATGTGTTGGACCATAGAATAATTGATGTGTTTAATCAGGTATAAGATATTTAAAGAGGTTTTTTTTTTAATGACTTCGTAGAGTTCTGGAAGAGTTGCCAATAATTCCATATAATAATTGAGTAAATTAAGGAAAAAAAAAAAACTTGACAGTTTATAGCTCCTGAATAAAACAAAAGGTTGTCTCATAAATACAGCATACCCCTAGAAAAATACTTGGCTTATCAATAAACATTACTTCACAAGGGCAAAAAAAAAATACTCAACTAATACAAAAGAAGGCATGAAATAAATGAAGAAAATTTAAAAGGAGATAGGACAAACCAAAAGCAAATAGCAAAATGGTAAACATAAATTCATATCAATAATTATATTAAATGTAAATGAACTAAACACTCTAATTAAAAGACAAAGATTGTCATAATGGTTTTAAAAAAAAAGAATGACCCAACTATATATATGTTCTTTACAAGAAACACATACTAAACATAAAGGCATAGAAAGGTTAAAAGTAATAAAATGAAAAAGATATAGCTTTCAACTACAAATCATAACAAAACTGGAGTGCCTATAATAATGTCAGACAAAATTAACTCTAGGACAAGAAGTATTAACAAAGATCTTTGTAAAAGTCATTTCACAATGATAATGGGTCAAATCATCAAGATAATTTTATATTGTTCAAATATTTTACAATATGTATGTCTCTCCTTTATAATTTTGATATTTAAAAAAAATAAAAATTACTCTTTCCTGTAAGTCTTATGTAGTTCTGAGTTTTTTTGTTTTTTCAAACTGCAAACATTTATTGAGGAATTATTATGTGCTACTTTACCATATTTTTACACAAATAATGCCCCCTTCTATGTTTGTTTGCCAACCACTCTCTTCTCCCATGAGGTATTTTCATAAGCACTGCTATATCAATTTTTCTTTACATATTGCTGTAAAAAAAATTAGCAGAGCACACTTATGAAAATACCTCATGGTGGGGGAGCAGATGGCAAACATAGAAGGCACATGTTATTAGTGTAAAAATACAGGACTGGTTTTCTACTGCTTCTGTGACAAATTATTACTTAGTGAGTTAAAAACCACAAATTTATTATCTCAAAATTCTAGAACTCAGAAGTCTAAAATAGGCCAGCAGAACTATGTTCCTTTTGGAGGCTGTAAGGGAGAATCTGTTCCCTTGACTTTCCCAACGTCTATGGGCCGCCTGCATTTCTTGGCTAGCGGCCCTGATTCACTCTGACTTCTGCTTCTGTCCTCACATCTTCTATTACTCTGACCTTCCTGCCTTCGTCTTATCAGAATCCCTGTGATTACATTGGGCCCAGCTGAATAATTCAAAATTGTCTCCCCATCTCAAGATCTGAATTTAATCACATCTGCAAAGTCCCTTTTATCCTGTGAAATACCATATTTGAAGGTTCCAGGGATTAGGATTTGAACATCTTTGGAGGGGGGCCATCATCTGCCTACCACAGCTAACCAAATCCGTTAACATCATGTCGATTCCGACTCATAGCAACCATATAGGACAGAGTAGAAGTGCCCCATAGGGCGTTCAAGGAGTGGCTGGTAGATTAAAATTGCTTTTCCTTCATATTTCATTTAATCCTAATAAAATACTTATGAACTGAGCTCTAATCAATACAGGAAACACATTTAGAAGGATAGAGAAGCTTGAATGTGGTGGGGGGGTCACACAGTGATTAAATTGGGAAAGAGTAAATGGAACTTCATCTGAAAGACTGCAGAGTCCTTGTTCTTCACAGTTATACTATATATTCTGGTTAGTATTATCAAATATCTATTAGGAACAGAAAATGTGTGACATTACATATTGGCAATAATTATCATGTGGTGTTTCGTGTGTTCTTAATGGTACATGCTGTGTCACATTAAATTAAATCAAGATGGATGAACTGTTGATTATAAATTAGTTTTTTCCCCAAAATACCTAAGTTAACTTCTTGAAACAACTTCAGTCCCTCAGGAATCAAATGGCCATACCAACATATCTGTGGGCCTCTTACTAAGTGTTAGCCTGTGCTTCAGCCAGCCTTTTCTGTCTGATGACTGAAAGCTTTTCTGCTAAGAGAAGCTTTTGTTATTCTGTAACTGTTCACTTCTCTCAAATTTCTTTTTACAAAATGGTGTTAACTCTTAGGAATAAATTGATTTTCAGCCCATTTGTGTAGTCTGTTCTGGCAAGTTTGGTGGCAAACAACTGACCCCCGTGTTATTTTTCACCTCTGTGTAATAGTATGACTCCAGAAAGTCTAGGTGTATAATGTGGAGAGAAGATGACTACTCATTCTTATGTAAATACAGGTTTTGCTTTTCCCTCAGCCCGTGAACACTTACTTTAGGCATATTCCATCTACAAATCTGCTAAGCAGTTCTTGCCTATGGTCTGTTTTTTTTTTTTTTTTTCTTTTTTTTAACATCATTACCTGGGGCAAAACCTCAATATACTTTCAAGGATTTGTTCTGTGCCATTGATATGGTTTTAGGACTGCACACATTTCTTTACATTATGTTGACTCATACTCATACTTAATGCTAACCTATAGCACAATGCCAGTTTTATCAATGGGAGGCTTATATGCATTGTCATTTAGATAAAAGCCACTTTTTTAAAGACTAGAATATCTTCAGGTACAAATAATTATTAAGTTCTTTGAACTTTAAAGGTGCAAGATATTTTTATTGGAGAAAAAATATTTGTGGTTACCATTATATTTTGGAATTTCTGGATCACCTTCCTAGGCCCTCTTTTCTTCTAATTTATGCACTCTGTGTAGGTTATTATATACAATCTATATATTAATGAATCTCTAAATTTTAACCTCAAATCTGATTTCTTTCTTTGACCTTTATATTTGCATATTCCAATTATAACTTTGTGTATCTCACAAACACACCTTATTTTTCAGTGTCTTCTATCATAACAAATGATTCCAGTCAGCTGTCTTGAAGAAAAACCTGGGAAACTATATTGACGCCTTCATCTTTTAAATACATTTAGTTAACAAACATAAGGTTCCTAAGTGGCACAAATGATTTGTGATCAGCTGCTAACCAAAAGATTGGAGATTCGACCTCCACTCGGTAATACCACAGGAGGAAAGGGCTGGTGATCTATTTCCACTAAGATTACAGCCAAGAAAATCTTATGGAGGAGTTCTACTCTGTAACCCAGGGGGTCGCCATGACTCAGAATTGACTCGAGTAACTAACAACAATAACAAAACATTTACATAGCTATTCATATGTTCCAGGCACTGTTCTAAGATCTTTATCTTTTAATTCAATTAATTCTTATTAAAACAAAAACCAGTTGCTGCTGAGTCAATTCATAGTGACCCTATAGGACAGAGTAGAACTGCCCCATAGGGTTTCCAAGAAGCAGCTGGTGGATACGAATTGCAGACTTTTTGCTTAGTAGCTGAGTTCTTAACCACTGCACCACCAGGGCTCCAACTCTTATAGAGTACCAATGAAATAGGTACATTTATTATTCTCATGTCTCATAAATAGTTTAAGTTACTTGCCCAAGGTCACACTGGTGGTAAGTAAGGAAGTCAGAATTTGAACACAAGCAGTCTGTTGGACTCAAGAGTCTGGGCTTTTAACCAATACACTATTCTGCATCCACCAAACTAATCTTGCCAAGCTACTTTTCAAATACTTCTCCATCGTAATTGCCAACATGCTATCTAAGACACTAATATCTTCTGTTTGGACAGCTACAAAAAGCCTCCTAACTCACACTTTATTTTTCCCTCTATAGGGGAATAGGAAATGCTTAATTGACATTCAGTTATTATTAATAAAAGCTTTGTTGTCGTTTATGCAGAAGAGAGTCATTATCAAGCTAACCTGAGATCAGGCCCTCTGTCTGCCATCTGTGTAACGAATTCACACACTTATATCAGCTAGCACCATTGCATTAGTTCCTTAGTTGGGGAGTGTTCAGCTTCAAAGATAAATAAAATCTTGGGTATCTTAGATAAGAGAATATTTGTTAGAAATAATGCAGTTCTTAAAGAAACACAGGAACAGTTGAACTGCAGGCACACAGGAAAGTTGGAAATTCAGCTATTTTCCAGAATGAACAGCCAAATTTTGTTGGCCTTCAGTGAAATCCTTCACCATTAATATAGCCTACATTCCACCTCCCTTAGTTGAAATATTCAAGTATCTATCTATAGAGCCAAGAGCCTTCAAGAAGGTGGGTCATTTAGCATGAAGGAGATATTATCCTCTGTAAAACAGTACCTCTAAGAAAAAAATGAGGCGGCAACCAAAACAGAATGGAAATCTCTAATACAGCTGTAAAAAGATTTTTTTTTTTTTTTTTTACATACTGAGTTGGAGAGTTTGTATTTGAGTTAACACTTGTAAACTACCTTTATCCTCATGTCCTAAGTGGCACTGGACTGGAATATACTAACTGTCACATTTTATAATTGTAGTTAAACTGGATTTTCTTTCAAGTCAAGAAATGTCAATGTGTCTTAAGATGCAGGGCTACACTTCCATAAGTGATAAACAGGAAAAAAAATTAGAAAAAGATTTATTTAAATACAGTGAAACCTGTGAAAGTTGGAACTCAATGGGTCTGCCTGTTTTTCTGGGTCTTGCAAATTTTCTGTCTTTGACAGGATGCAGCTTACCACTTTTCTATTACTCTCTATTAGAGGGAAGTATTTGAGTTTTCCTTCTCTGACAGGTTTCTGCCTTATCCAGGTTCTGGCTTTTACTGTAGGTTTCAGTATATTAATTGGAAATAAATAGAAATAAACTGCATCTAAATACTAAAATGAAGACAAATATCCAGATTGGATAAGACAAATCAAATGTATTCTGTCAGTTGAAGATATAAAAAATTTAAGCACCGTATTTTAAACAAACAATGACCCTTCTATGGTATTTGCCAGACATATCCTCCGTTCACAAAGTGTTTTCATAAGCATGCTATGCTAATTTTATTACACGTTCTGTAAAATAGCTCTATTTTAATTTAGCCTACAAAAATGTATGGAATGCTGCTCTAGGAAGCAACAGGAGACAGTATGCCTACCTTGGGGATTTTATATTCTAATGGAATGTACAAACATTAAAAAATCACAGAAATAAATTACTGCGATGGTAAAAGGAACAAAAAAAAAGATACTTGAGATATGAAAGCATATGATAGTAATTTGACTTCTCTAGTGAGGCCATGGAAGACTTATTTAAAGAAGGGATGGCTGATCTGGGATGAGTAGCGATACTGACATGAAGATTGGGTTGGAGTAGGTAAAAGAATATTTAAACAGACTAGAAAACTTGTGCAAAGGACCTGTGGCCAAAAATGAAACATGATTATGAGTGAGTGGGACCAAGTTTGAATAGTCTGAAGTATGAAAACAAGGAGTAGTATGAAAAGAATAATTGGTAAAGAACCTTTCGGGCAGAGGGAACCACCTGTGTATGTAATCAACCCTGCAGGAAAAGGAATTAGGGGAAGAAATAAAGACTAAACTCTATCATTTGGGATGGAGCAGAGAGGAAACAAGAGAAAGGTGGAAAAGGATGTTGTGAGATGAGGCTACGGTGACTGAGGCCAGATCAAATAAGACATTATAAACTCTGCTAGGAAGAGTCCCCACACCTTAATATTAAAAACAATGAGAATCTTTTCAAGGATTTTATACAAGCCGTGGAAGTGATGGGATTGAATAGTAAAGGTGTGCTACATTTACATTACAGGTTCCATTCACTGTGATTCTTACTCCCCTCCAGCGCAGATTCAACTCTAAGTATAACACACTTCTGGTAGGCCTCTCAATTAATCATGAACTCTGCTACATCTAATCAATTCAATATGATTCAGAAGGTACTTGAGTGTCCTGATGTGCCTCCTGTTCTTGTTTGTGAATATTAAAAAAACAATAGAATATTATAGATACACAGGTAGCAAAATATTGATTTGAATCAGTCATGACATTATTACATATCTTAAAAATTGCTTTCCCTGGGAAATTGCTTCTAATGGCTTGCTGATTTGTTATTTTTGTCTGTTAATACAAGTAGGAAACTGAAAATTTTGACATTTCAGTCTTCTAGGTAAACTAATGTTTATCTTAACTGATCAACAAGAAAATCGATTCCCTAAGTTTTGTATAAAGTTTCAAACTATCCCTTAACTGAGAGTTCCTTGAAATCAAAATATGTCATATTCATGTTTCTATTATAGCAGACAGTGCAATGTCTGGCGTATATTAAGTCATCAGTATTAGATTCATTGAAAAGTAATGAAATCAATATAGTTAGTTTTTCATATGTTCCACTAGAACTCTTTTCACCAATTCTTAAAATATCAAATCACTTCAATAAATATTTAGTAAATGCCTACTCTGTGCAAGAAAGTACTAGGCAAGAATTTATAGCCCAACAACTGCTTTCAGAGGCTACTTCTATCAGTTTTGTTGAGAACTACCATAGTTTTACCATATGCTCCGTTATGACTCCTGGCCCTGTTCAATGCTGTAAGTATAAATGCTGTTTAATAAACCAGTCCTCCTCTTTGATAAAAAATAAGAATAAATTATACATATATATTGTAATGTTTTCTGTTCCAAATATAATATATTCTATACAAATATAATTTGATTTGCTGAAAAAACCTGTCTTCATGAGCAATTAACCAAGTGTTAAATATTGATTTAAATAATTTAAATATTTAATTGCTTCTTTTAATCACTTTATGAGCCCTATGAGATAGATTACAATTATGATTCCATCTTAGAGTAAGCTAGGCAATACTATGCAGAGAAGGTAAATAATTTGCTCTTTCCCAAGATGACGTAATTATTAACGACAAAGCCAGTAATTGAACGCAAGAATTCCTGCTTTAAACTTTATGCTCTAATCCTATTCTTACGGGGGATTGGGGAAAAGGAGTGACGATAATAACTAAGTTTGCTTTTTGGAAAAACTTCTCTGCTATAAAAGTCATTTGAGGTTCAGAGTTTTTCTCAATCAGGAAGTTGGAGCTTCGTGGATTATTGAATGCTAACTTTAATACGAATTTTTAAAAAGGGAGTACCGTATTTTTCACAAATTACGCATGCCTGCTACATTTGTTTGCCAGCTGCTCCCTCCACCTGTGAGGTATTTTTATAAGTGCCACTATACCAATTATTTTTCACATGTTGTTGTAAAAAAAAAAAAAAAAATTAGCATAGTGTGCTTACGAAAATACCTCATGGAGGGAGGGTGCAAATTATTTGAGTAAAAATATGGTAGTTTCTGGCTATTGAGGCAAGGTTATGCACTCTATCAAAATTCTGACGAAGCTGGCCCTAATTAGACACTTGGCAATTGGGAAGTTAAACTGAGAGAGTCGTTTAGAATGAATACAGTATTTTAAGAAATACATGCATTTTAATATCGGTGGGAGCCTTCTTTTTCCTTTTCTAGTTTTTCAATGGTAAAGCTAGGTTATTAATTTGGCCCCCTCTTCTTTTTTAATGTAGATGTTTACAGCTATAAATTTCTTCCCGAATACTGCCTTCACTGCTTTCATAGCTTTTGGTATGTTGTGCTTTATTCTCATTCGTCTCTAAATATTTTCCTGATTTCCCTTTTGATTTCTTCTTTGACCCATTGATTGTTTGAGAGTGTGCTATTTAATTTCCACATTTTTTGAAATTTCCAGTTTTCCTTCTGTTATTGATTTCTAGTTTCATTCCATTATGGTCAGAAAAGATAATTTGCATAATTAAATATTTTACAATTTATTTAGGTTTGTTTTATGGCCTAAGACATAGTTTATTCTGCAAAAAGATTCATGTGTGCTGGGGAAGACTATATATCCTGCTGTAGTTGGGTGAAATGTTCTATAAATGTCTGTTAGGTCTGGTTGGTTTGTAGTGTTGTATTACATTGCTGATTTTCAGTCTACATGCGCTATCGCTCATTAAAGTGGTGTGGAGAAGTCTTTAACTATGTTGTTGAACAGCTATTTCTACCTTCAGTTCTGTCAGTGTTTGCTTCACATATTTGGGTCTCTGCTGTTAGGTGCATATATATTTATAATTGTTATCTCTTCCTTATTAATTACTCCTTTTACCATTGTATAATGTCCTTTGTCTCTTATAACCATTTTTTAATTGAAGTCTGTTTTGGCTGATACTAATGTAACCATTCCAGTTGTCTTTTGGCTTCTAAGAAATTTACATGGTATATATATATATATATATACATATATTCAAAATGGGTCTCTAGTAAACAACATATAGTTGGATCATATCTTCTTATCCATTCTGTCATCTGTGAGTTTTGATTGGAGAGTTCAATCCATTTCCAATTAAAGTAAGAACCAATAAAGAGGGGCATACTTCTGACATTGTGTGATTTGTTTCCTGTGAAACATACCTTTTTTGTCCCTTCTTTCTTCAAATATTTAGTTTTTGTGTGTGTTTAGGTGATTTTTTGTGGTGGATCATTTTGTTTCCCTTCTCATTTACTTTTGTGTATATTGTTTTAAAAATTTTCATTGTGGTTACTATGGGGATTGTATTTACCACCCTAAATTTATAGGAACCTACTTTAAATTGATACCAACTTAACTTCAATAACATACAAAACTTGGTTTCTATACCACACCTCCTTCCTCTTTGTTACTGATGTGAAAGATTATATCTTTATACATTATGTGCCTAGTAACATATATTTATAATTATTATTTATACTTTTGTTCTTTATGTCATGTAGACCATAACAAATATAGTAACATACAAAAAATTCAGCAGAACTGGCCTTTATATTTACCCTTGAAATTACGTTTTCCAAAGGTCTTTATTTTTTTATACAGCTTCAAGTTACTATCTAGTGTTTTCACCTTTCAAACTGAAGAACTTTTTTTAGTATTTCTTTTAGTGCAGATTTTGTAGTAGGTTTCCTCGGGTTTTCTTTATCTGAGGATGTTATAATTTCACCCTCTTTTTTTTTAAGGAAAGTTTTGCTGAGTACAAGATTCTTGGATGACAATTTTTTGTTTGTTTTTCTTCCAGCATTTAGAATACATTTATTCTTTTTAATTTTATGGTAGTATTTTAAGTGAAAGTTTACAATTCCAGTTAGTCTCTCATACAAAAATTTATACATACATTGTTATGTGACCCTAATAGCTCTCCCTATACTTTAACAGCACCTTCCTCCCTTCCACCCCTGATTTCCCATGTCCATTCAACCAGCTCCTGACCCTCTCTGCCTTCTCATCTCACCTCCAGACAGAAACTACCCATTTAGTCTCATGTATCAACTTGAGCTAAGAAGCACTCTCTTCACGAGTATCGTTTTACATCCCACAGTCCAGTCTAATCTTTAACTGAAAAGTTGGCCTCTGGAATGGTTTTAGTGCTGGGCTGACAGAGATTCTGGAGGCCGTGCTTTCTGGAATTCTTCCAGTCTCAGTCAGACCATTAAGTCAGGTCTTTTTACTAGAATTGAGTTCTGCACCCCACTTTTCTCCTGCTCCATCAAGGAGTCTCTGCTGTGTTCCCTGTCAGGGTGGTCATTGATGGTAGCTGGGAAACACCTAGTTCTTCTGGTCTCAGGTTGATGAAGCCTCCCATTTATGTGGCCCTTTCTGTTTCTTGGGCTAATACTTTCCTTGTGATTTTGGAGTTCTTCATTTTTCTTTACTCCAGGTAATTGGGACAAATTGATGCATCTTAGATGGCCACTTGCAAGCTTTTAAGACCCCAGGTGTCCCTCACCAAAGTAGAATGCAGAACATTTTCTTAATAAGCCTTGTTATGCCAATTGACCTAGATATCCCCTGAAAGCATGCTCCCCAAACCCCCGCCCCTGCTACTCTGTCTCTCAAAGTATTTGATTGTATTCAGGGAACTTCTTAGCTTTGGTTTAGTCCAGTTGTGCTGGCTTCCCCTGTAGTATGTGCTGTCCTTCCCTTCACCTAAGATAATTCTTGTCTAGTGCCTAGTTAGTGAATAAACCTCTTCCTCTCTCCCCACCCTCATAACCTTCAAAGAAATTTTTTTCTGTGTTTAAACCTTTTCTTGAGTTCTTGTAATAGTGGTCTTATACAATATTTGTCCTTTCGTGACTGACTAAATTCACTCAGAATAATACCTTCCAGATTCCTCCACGTTATGTTTCATGGAATCATCATTGTTATTTATCACTGTGTAGTATTCCATTGTGTGAATATACAATAATGTTTATCCATTCGTCGGTTGATGGACACCTAGGTTGTTTGATTTTTTGCTATTGTGAACAGTGCTGAAGTGACCATAGGTGTGCATATATCTATTTGTGTGATGGCTCTTATTCCTCTAGGATATATTGCAAGGAGCGGGATTGGTGGATCATATGGTACTTCTATATCTAGCTTTTTAAGGAAGTGCCAAATTGATTTCCAAACTGGTTGTACCATTTTACATTCCCACCAACAATGTATAAGTGTTCCAGTCTCTCCACAACTTCTCCAGCATTTCTTATTTTGTGTTTTTTGGATTAATGCTAGCTTTGTTGGGGTGAGATGGTATCTCATTGTAGTTTTCATTTGCATTTCTCTAATGGCTGATGATCGTGAGCATTTCTTCATGTGTCTGTTAGCTGCCTGAATGTCTTCTTTGGTGAAGTGCCTGTTCATATCCTTTGCCCATTTTTTAACAGGGTTGTTTTTCTTTTCGTTGTTGAGGTTTTACAGTATCTTGTAGATTTTAGAAATTAGACACTCATCAAATTTGTTGTAACCAAAATTTCTTTCCCTGTCTGTAGGTTGTCTTTTGACTCTTTTGGTGAAGTATTTTGATAAGCATAAGTGTTTGATTTTTAGGAGCTCCAAGTTATCTAGTTTCTTTTCTGGTGTTTCTGCATTGTTATTTATGGTTTGTATTCAGTTTCTGCCATGTATTAGGGCTCCTAGCATTGTCTCTATTTTTTCTTCCATGATCTTTATCGTTTTTAATTTTATATTTAAGTCTTTGATCCATTTTGAGTTAGTTTTTGTGCATGGTGTGTTGTATGGGTCTTGTTTCAGTTTTATGCAGATGGATATCCAGTTATGCCAGCAGTATTTGTTAAAGAGACTGTCTTTTCCCCAATTAATGGACTTTGGGCCTTTGTCAAATATCAGCTGCTTATAGGTGAATGAATTTATGTCCGGATTCTCAATTCTGTTCCATTGGTCTATGTATCTTTTGTTGTACCAGTACCAGGCTGTTTTGACTACTGTGGTGGTATAATACTTTCTAAAATCAGGTAGTGCAAGACCTCCCACTTTGTTCTTCTTGAGTAACGCTTTACTTATCCAGGGCCTCTTCCCTTTCCAAATGAAGTTGATGATTTGTTTCCCCATCTCATTAAAAAATGTCGTTGGAATTTGGATTGGGATTGCATTGTATGTGTAGATAGCTTTGGGTAGAATTGACATTTTCACAATGCTGAGTCTTCCTATCCATGAGCAAGGTATGTTTTTCTGCTTATGCAGGTCTCTCTTGGTTTCTTGCAGTATTGCCTCGTAGTTTTCATTGTATAGATCTTTTACGTCTCTGGTTAGATTTATTCCTGAGTATTTTATCTTCTTGGGGGCTATTGTAAATGGTATTGATTTGGTAATTTCCTCTTGGAAGTTCTCTTTGTTGGTGTAGAGGAATCCAACTGATTTTTGTATGTTTATCTTGTATATCCTTATACTTTTCTGAAAACTTCTGTTAGTTCTAGTAATTTTCTTGTGGACTCTTTGGGGTTTTCTGTGTATAAGATCATACCATCTGCAAATAGACATAGTCTGATTTCTTCCCTACCAATTTGGATGCCCTTTATTTCTTTTTCTAGCCTAATTGCTCTGGCTAAGACCTTCAGCACAATGTCAAATAAGAGTGGTGATAATGAGCATCCTTGTCTGGTTCCCGTTCTCAAGGGAAATGCTTTCAAAGTCTCTCCCTTTAGGATGATGTTGGCCGTTGACTTTGTATAAATGCCCGTAATTATTTTGAGGAATTTCCCTTCTATTCCTATTTTATTGAAAGTTTTTATCATGAATGGGTGTTGGACTTTGTGGAATGCCTTTTCTGCATTGATTGATAAGATCATGTGGTTCTTGTCTTTTATTTATGTGATGGATTACATTGATTGTTTTTCTAATGTTGAACCATCCCTGCATACCTGGTATAAATCCCACTTGATCATGGTGAATTTTTTTTAATATGTTGCTGAATTCTGTTGGCTAGAATTTTGTGGATTTTTGCGTCAATGTTCATGAGGGATATTGGTGTGTAATTTATTTGTTTGTGGTGTCTTTACCTGGTTTTGGTATCAGGGCTATGCTGGCTTCATAGAGTGAGTTTGGGAGTATTCCATCCTTTTCTATGCTTTGAAATACCTTTAGTATTAGTGATGTTAATTCTTCTCTGAATGTTTGGTAGAATTCTCCAGTAAAGCCCTCCTGTAGGGCTTTTTTTTGTTGGGAGTTTTTCAATTACCTTTTCAGTCTCTTCTTTTGTTATGGGTTTGTTTAGTTGTTCTACCTCTGTTTGTGTTAGTTTAGGTAGGTAGTGTGTTTCTAGAAATTTGTCCATTTCCTCTAGGTTTTCAAATTTGTTAGAGTACAATTTTTCATAGTATTCTGTTATAATTCTTTTAATTTCAGTTGGGCCTGTTGTGATATCACCAAACTCAATTCTTATATGGGTTATCTGCTTCGTCTCCTGTATTTCTTTTGTCAGTTTGGCCAATGGTTTATCAATTTTGTTGATCTTTTCAAAGAACCAGCTTTTGGTCTTGTTAACTCTTTCAATTGTTTTTCTATTCTTTATTTCATTTAATTCTGCTCTTATTATTTCCTTTCTTTTGGCTCCTGAGGTCTTCTTGGGCTGCTGTCTTTCTACTTGTTCCAGTTGTAGGGTTAATGTTTTGATTTTGGCCTTCTTCTTTTGGGTTGTGTGCATTTATGGCTATAAACTGACCTCTGAGCACTGCTTTTGCTGTGTCCCAAAGGTTCTGGTAGGATGTGTTTTCCTTCTCGTTTGATTCTATGAATTTCTTCATTCCATCCTTAATTTCTTCTCTTACCCAGTAGTTTTTGAGCAAGGTGTTGCTCAGTTTCCTTGCTTTCTGTTATTGATTTCTACTTTTATGACTTTATGGTAAGAAAAGATGCTTTGTAGTATTTCGAAGCTTTCGATTCTCTTAAGGCTTGCTTTATGGCCTAATGTGTGGTCCATTCTGGAGAATGTTCCATGTACGCTGGAAAAGAAAGTATACTTGGCTGCTGTTGGGTGGAATGTTCGGTATATGTCTATGACATCAAGTTGGTTGATGGTAGCATTTAGATCTTCCATGTCTTTGTTGAGCTTCTTTCTGGATATTCTTTCCTTCACCGAAACTGGTGTGTTGAAGTCTCCTACTATTATTGTGGAGCTGTCTATCTCTCTTTTCAATGCTGTTAGAATTTGTTTTATGTATTTTGGAGCCCTGTCGTTGGGTGCTTAAATACTTATTGTAGTTATGTCCTGCTTGTGTATTGACCCTTAATCGTTATATAGTGTCCTTCCTTACCTTTGTGGTGTATTTTACTTTAAAGTCTATTTTGTCAGAGATTAATATTGCCACTCCTGCTTTGTTTTGAGTGTTGTCTGCTTGATACATTTTTTCCCATCCTTTGAGTTTTAGTTTGTTTGGTCTTTAAATCTAAGTGTGTTTCTTGTAGGCAGCTAATTGACAGATCGTGTTTTTTAATCCATTCTGCCACTGTCTGTCTCTTTATTGGAGCATTTAGTCCATTTACAGTCGGAGTAATTATTGATAGGTGTGAGTTTAGTGCTGTCATTTTGATGTCTTTTTTTGTATGTTGTTCACAGTTTCTTTATTCCACTTAATTTTCTGTGCTCAGTCATTTTTCTTTACATATTTTCTTTCCATCTTTTTCATTGTTGTTGATTTTGTATTTGCTGAGTCTTTATATCTTTCTTGTTTTTTTTTTATTTTCATGTGTAGGATTGTTAGTTTCTTTTGTGGTTATCTTAATATTTACCCTTATTTTTCTAAGTTTAAACCAGTCTTTTATTTCTCTATATCGCCTTGATTTCCTCTCCATATGAAAAATCTATGTCTATGTTTTTTAGTCCTTCTTTTTTGTTTTAATGTTTTCATCTTTTATATACTGACATCTTTGTTTCCCTATTTTCAGTGTTTTAGATTTGATTTATTTTTGTGACTTCCCTATCTGGGTTGACATCTGGTTGCTCTGTCCTGTGTTCTAGTCTTGGGTTGTTATTTAATGTTACTGATTTTCTAACTGGAGGACTCCTTTTAGTATTTCTTGTAATTTTGGTTTGGTTTTTGCAAAGTCCTTAATCTTCTGTTTTTCTGGAAATGCCCTAATTTTGCCATCATATTTGAGAGACAGTTTTGCTGGATGTATAATTTTTGGCTGGCAATTTTTTTCCTTCAAGGCTTTATATATGTCATCCCATTGTCTTCATACCTGCATGGTTTCTTCTCAGTAGTCTGAGCTTATTCTTATTGACTCTCATTTGTAGATGACTTTTCATTTATCCCTAGCCTCTCTTAAAAATCTCTCTTTATATTTGGTTTTGGCAAGTTTGATTATAATATGTCTTGGTGACTTTCTTTTGGGATCTACCTTATCTGGGGTTCGAGGAGCATCTTGGATAGATATTTTGTCATCTTTCACGATATCAGGGAAGTTTTCTGCCAACAAATCTTCAACAATTATCTCAGTATTTTCTGTTACCCGTCCCCCCCAATCTGGTATTCTAAGCACTTGTAGGTTATTCCTCTTGATAGAGTCCCACACAATTCTTAGGGTTTCTTCATTTTTTTAAAATATTTTTATCTGATTTTGCTCAAATTAGTTGGAGTCAAGTGCTTTATCTTCAGTCTCACTAATTCTGATTTCCATTGCCTCAAATATTGCTCCTATGACTTTCTATTGAGGTGTCTAATTCTGAGATTTTCTTGTTAATCTTCTGGATTTCTCATTGCTATCTCTCCATGGATTCTTGCAGCCTGTTAAATTTGTCATTTTGCTCTTCTCTAATCTTCTTAATTTCCTCTATTGCTAGGTCTGCCTTTTATCTGATCTCCTTTCTGATCTGTTAGAGAGTTCTGTATATCAATATTTTGTATTCTGCCTCCGGTAATTTCAAGAAATTCTCTTCCTCTGGAAAATTTCTCAAGTCTTTTTTTTGGGAGCTTGCTGAAGCCATCATGGTCTGCCCCTTTATGTGATATGATAGTGACTGTTGTCTCTGAGCCATCAATAAGTTATTATATTTATTTATTTTATGTTTGCTTACTGTGTCCTAGCTTCTTGTTTTTTGTTTGTTTGTTTTGATATGCCCAGATTGGCTGCTTGTGTGAGCTAGCCCTATCACTGGCCCCTGAAGCTCCAACGTCCTGCCACCAGGTAGCCAGGCCTGCCACTAAGTAGGTGAACCAAGGAGTCTGCCCACTCCTCCTGCAAGGATTCAGTTCAGGGGTCCAGGTAGTTGGCCACCAAGTACGTCATGCAGGCTCTTACCTACAGTCCAGGACAGGAATGGATGATTGGTGTAGGCACAGGTATCCAGCTACAGCAGGAGGTCACACACTGAGCAAGGCTGTGGGCTGACAGCCGCCCCTAAGTATCTGGGAGGAAAGCATGTCTCTGTTCCCTAGAGTGCATAGGTGGGTGGGTTTTGCAGCCGGTCTATGAGCACCCAGTACTGTTGGCTGTAAGGACTAGGGGGCACCACTTATTCTTGGGCCACTGTCACAAGTAGCTAGGTGGCGTGGGTGGAGCCACCAGTCCTCAGGCCCCTGATGTGGTTTGGTGAAGACCCTGCTTAATGGGCAGAGCAGTGTCAAATGTTCTAAACCTGCAACTTCACAGCTGAAACAGTTGAAGTTAGACTTCACGTATGTACCCTGTCGTACTGTGGTAATGAGGGCCTACACTGTCGAAAAGGGGCCAACATAGGTCTGTACAGGGGTGAAAGACATTCAAAGTCCATAGTCCCCTCATGCCTGCACCTAAGCAAAGGCGCTGTGCCTTCCCTGAGTTCCTGGCTTAGGGGAACAGGCAGATTATTTTGTCCCCTGTTTGTTAATTTGTTCTCCCTCCAAGGCTGGGAGAATGTCTCAGGGCATGACAGGTCCTACTTCCAGCCCAGGAGACTCGACAATTGCTGAAGCCATCCCCAACCCGGTGTAGAGCAGGGAGCAGGGAGGTAAATGGGAGAGAGGTTTTTCCTAAAGGGTTTTTTTTTTTTTTTAATCCTTGTAGTACGCCAGATGCAAGTACTTATCTTAGCTGTTTGAGGGCTGCTTCTCACTGGTTCTGGATGGCCGAGCAGACTCTCTGCCTCTGGATTTCTCCAGGTGTGGAAAACACTTCCTGAGCACCGCTGCTTGCCTGCCTCACCACGCACCACGAGCTGATCTGGCCTGAAGGGCTGATGCTCTTGCTGGGTCAGATCTGCAACTCTTTGCTGATTCTGAGTCCTCTCTCCCTCCTCCTGCCACTCAGTCTGATTCCTCAACTTTGCCTTTGATGTTCAGGGCTCCTAGATTGTCATATATAATCAATTCACTTGGTTTTTTGGGTCTTTGTTGTAAGAGGGACCACTGGAAGTGTCTGACTACTCCACCATCTTAGCCCCACCTCCTGAATACATTTTCTTATTGCCTTCTGACTTCCACAGTTTTTGTAGAGAAGTCGACACTTAGTCTTATTGGATATACCTTTTTCATGAACATTCACTTTTCTCTTGCTGCTTTCAAAATTCTTTATCTTTGGTTTTGACAGTTTGATTATAATGTATCTTGTGTCGTTCTCTTTGAATTCATCCGATTTAGAGTTTGTTGAACTTCTTGTATGTACAAATTCATGTTTTTGGTCAAATTTGGAAAGTTTTTGGTCATTGTTTCTCCAAATATTCTTTTTGCCCTTTTCTCTCTTTCCTCTCTTCAAAGACTGTCATAATGCATCTGCTATTCTGCTTAATAGTGTCCCATTGTTTTTTTTTGCTCTGTTCATTTTTT
This sequence comes from Trichechus manatus latirostris, assembly GCF_000243295.1. Taxonomy (NCBI): domain Eukaryota; kingdom Metazoa; phylum Chordata; class Mammalia; order Sirenia; family Trichechidae; genus Trichechus; species Trichechus manatus. The sequence goes on from NW_004444174.1 coordinate 1,117,010, forward strand.
TTTATTATTTTTTCTATCTGTTACTTTGACTCGATCATTTCAATTGTTCTATATTCAAATTTGCCGATTTTTCTTTTTGCCAGTGTAAGTCTGCAGTTGAACCCCTCTAGTGAATTACTAATTTCAGTTATTTTAATTTTCAGTTCCAGAGTTTCCATTTTCTTTTTGTGGTTTCTATCTCTTCTTCTTCTAATATTCTATGCTGTATTCTAATATATTCTTCTAGTTTTCTCAGTTTTTTATACAACATTTTCTAGGTTTTTTTGTAGTCCTTTGTATTTTCCTTTATTTCATTTAACATATTTAAAACAGTCATTTTAGAATTTTTATCTAGTAGGTCCAATGTTTGGTCTTCCTCAAGAAGAGTGTTGCTAATTTTCCAAAAATTTCACTCTACTAAAAATGACTCCGACTCAATGCAGGAGAGAGTATCATTGTTCAGGGGCCTGGAATATGAAGTGACTTTTTTGCCAACACCATATTTTTTATTCTTTAGGGTCTATAGGAATAACTCATGAAGTAAAATATAAGGCAGTTTTGTTCAGACTGGATGGGGACAAGTAAACACGGGAGTAGAGAGGGTTTTAATTAGGGTATTTTTGGAAATCAGTGAATTACTTAACTTTGTGCCAGGGACAGTATTGGTGGAGGAGTTAGTTATGTGAGAAGAACTTAGCTGTTCTATGTGCTGCCTGGCCACAAAGATGACAAACTCTAAACCAATTCCTGTCTTCTACATCACAAAGACTCGTGGGCTACAACCAAAATCTTTCTCTCTCTGTCCATGATCAGTGGGAGGTAGCTATTAGTTGGCTTATTCCAATATCTAGATTTTGGGAGACATTTGGGAGACATTTAGGAGACTGGCCACAGATCAGGCTGTGCACTCCAGTGAAGCCTATGATAAAAAATGTATAACATATTTGTAATCATGTGTCTATTTTCAGAATCTTAGTTGATTCTGTATTCAGGGTGGTGGGTAGGTAGAAATATCTCCCTTCTAACCTATAAACAGTTTTGATCCTATACTAGTAACAACCCTAAACAAATATACCAGGAGAGGTAGCCTCTTGCAGTAAAAACAATTTCTTGTTATCTTCTTCATTCTTACTGTCCACTTAGTGATTTTTCTGATTATGAACTAGAAAGTTAGTGCATTTTCCAAGTCTACAATTTCAAAGTTAGATGATAGATAAAAATGCCATTTCTATCATAGAGGCTTACGTCACACCCACTTGTTGTTGTCCTAATCTCAGTAGTCTTCACAAAGCATAAGTTTTCTACAGCCTTTGTTGATCTTTTCAAAGAAACAAATTCTAGTCTTGTTCATTCTTTTGATTGTTTTTCTGTTTCATTTATTTCTGCTCTAATCTTTATTATTTCCTTTCTTTTGGTGATTGTGGGCTTCTTTTGCTGGTCCTTTTCTATTTATTCAAGTTGTACAGTTAAGTTATTGATTTTGGCCCTTTCTTCTTTTTTTCATGTGTGCATTTATTGCTATAAATTTACCTCGGAGCACTGCTTTATCTGTGTCCCAAAGGTTCTGGTATGTTTTCATTTGCATTTGATTCTAGGAATATTTTTATTTCACTTTTAATTTCTTCTATTACCCACTGGTTTTTAAGCAAGGTGTTATTCAGTTCCCACATATTTGATTTTTTTTCCTTGTTCTTCCTGTTGCTTTCTAATTTTATAGCATTGTGATCAGAGAAGATGCTTTATATTATTTCAGTCTTTTTTAATTTGTTGAGGCTTTCTTTGTAGCCTAAAATATGATCTATTCTGGAGAATAATCCTTGTGCTTTGGAGAAGAATGTGTATTTTGCTGCTGTTGGGCGTAGTGTCCTGTATATGTCTACGAGGTCAAGTTGGTTGATTGTGTTGTTTAGATCTTCTGTATCTTTGTTGAGTTTCTTGATAGTTGTTCTGTCCTTCATCCACAAACATTGTGTGCTAAAGTCTTCTGCTATTACTGTGGAATTGTCTATTTCTCTCTTCAATACTGTTAGATTTTGTTTTATATATTTTGGAGCTCTGTTGTTGGGTGCTTAAATGTTTATTATGGTTATGTCCTCTTGGTTGATTGACCCTTTAATCATTATATAGTGTCCTTCTTTGTATCTTATGCTGGATTTTGCCTTAAAGTCTATTTTATCAGAGATTGATATTGCCACTCCGGCTCTTTTTTGGTTACTCTCTGCTTGATTTTTTTCTATCCTTTGATTTTTAACTTATTTTTATATTTGTGTCTAGTGTGTGTCTCTTGTAGGCAACATATTGATGGGTCTTTTTTTTTTTTAATCCATTCTATTACTTTCTGTCTCTTGAATAGTGCATTTAACCCATTTACATTCAGTGTGATTATCGATAGGTATGGATTTGCTGCTTTCATTTTCTTGTGCTTTTTTTTTTGTGTGTGTTGATGGTTTCTTTGTTTCACTTACTTTTCTGTGCTGAATTTTTTTTGTTTTTGGATTTTTGTTCCATTTAATTCATTGTTGTTTATTTTGTGTTTACTGAGTCTTTATGGTTTTCTTCATTTTTATTTTTGTGAGTAGGCTTGTTGATTTTCTTGTGATCACCCTGAAATTAACCTTTACTTTCCTAAATTTAGTACAGTCTGTTATATCTTGACTATCACCTTGACTTCTTCTCATGTAGTTCTGTAACTACACCATGCAGTCCCCCTTTGTATTTTGAAATTGTTGTCAGACTGATGTCTGTGGTTCTTTGTTTTTTGTCCTGTAGCTTTATTTTGTGTTTGAGAATTCTTTATCTGGGTTGATATTGGGGTGATGCTGTTATGTGTATTAATCTCAGGTTGTCTGTTGTCTCTGAGGCATTAATTTGTTACTATATTTATTGATTGATTGTATGTTTGTTTGCTGCATCTTGATTTTTTTGTTTTTCTTTGATATATCCAGGTGGGTGATGTGAGCATGCTATGTTGGTTACTAGTCTGGCAGAACTGGAGCTCTCACCACCTGGCTCTGGATGGGCATGGCTGTGTTTGGCAGGGTGGGCACTTGTCTCTGTTTGCTGGTCACATAAGGCAGCTGAGAACAGGCTGGGCAGGTATTGTCCACCATCTGTCATCCTTCCAGTGGTGTGGGAGCAGGCAGTGGCACTCACTGAGTGGGTGGGGAGGCAGGTGTAGTGGATATTGTGGGTAAGTGGAGGCATGGAAGCTCGCTTTCCTCTGCTTGCCTCGGGCAGACAGAGGTGATGGGGTGGTCACGTGACTTGAAGGGGCTGGTTGGTGGGCGAGGAGCTAAGGCAGATGGGCAGGGTTGCTGGAGCAGTCCCACACTGCTGGGGGGTGTGTTGTTGGGCAGGTAGTGGGGTCTGGTGGGTGGGGTTGCTTGAGTGGTCCTGCATCATCGGGGGATGAGGCAGCAGGGAAGGGGTGGAGTTGGGTGGGCAGGGTTGCTGGAGCTGTGCCACACCACTCAGAGGTGTGAGTGGAGCAGGGGGCAGGGAAAGGGGCAGGGCTGGGTGGCTGGGAGCAACGTGCCACCTTCTCGGTGGTTGGATAAGGGATGGTGGCAGATGTGGTTGGGTGGGGGAGAAAAAAGGGGATACTCAGACTGTGTTCCTGCAGTTGGGGTTTGCAGGGATGGGGGGTTTTGTGCCTTTAATCACCAGGAGTGCAGCGGGAGAAGGAGCACCCTCTTCAAGTTACTGGGCAAGGGTGCCTGGGTGCTTCCTGTTGGCTGTAATCAATAATCAGGACCTGATACCAATCAATTTCAAGGATGGGACACTACCTTGGTTGTGTGGGGGACCTCCTGCTACCACTCTGTGGATCTTTCACTCTGTGTGTGCACTCACCCCAATGGGCATGGACTGTTGCTTGAGAGCTGCCTTGTCTCTGGTTCCTGGCTCCTCTGCTCCATCGATGCCAGGATCCCTGTAGCTCTCACCCTACCTCTTACACCTTTCATCCCTAGGTCCGGTTCATGTCTTGCTCACCCTGCTTCACTCCGGGTAGGTTGTGCAGTTTTGTGTCTCCTGTTGGGAATTCATGAAACTGCCTTTCTGTGCTCCTCACGTGAGATCACTATTGTCGTTGTCTCAAGATAGCTACACTGGGCCTTGTCAGCTGGCAGGGCCCCTCCACTCAGTATCTTTCCTCATTTGCTGTTTTCAATCAGTTTCTTCTTTCAATCAGTGTTTGATCTAATTCTTTATCCTTTTATTTGATGTTCAGGGTTCTAGGATTGTTATCTGTGTTTGTTTCACTTGGTTCCTCAGATCTTTGCTCTAGAGGGATGGCATGGTATGTCTGACTAAGCTGCCATCTTGGCTCCTCCCCTCTCCTATAGCCTTTAAATTGATCATTTAACTTGTGTGTGTTCATAGATTAAGTTGAATAATGAGTGTATGGACAATGATTGACCAAGATCTTTTCCAGGATCTTCAATTTCCTTTACTTCTCTACGGTGTCCTGAAATAATGGTTACAGTTTAATCACTTTTTAAAAAATGACTAAAGGAGCACCAAGGCATTTTCTTTTGTGATGACCTAAGGTTGTTGGAGTACACTGTTACTAAATCATTGCAGGTAAAATGTAGTGGAGGATACATTTTCTAATATTAGCTAATAGCAAAGATAGCATATGTGAATGCAAAAGAAGGTTATTTAACAAAGCTTGAAATCATAACTAATTAAAAAAACTTCGTTCTAAACCTCAAATGCACAGAAAAAGAAGCTCTGAGAAAAAACACTAAAAAATGCCAGATTTAAATGAACAGTTGAAAAACAACTTATTTTCATAGATTTCATGTTTCATCATGAAACAAAAATATGGCAAAATCAACCTTCATGGAAGCCGCAGTCAATAAATTAAAAAAAAACGTTTTCTATTCGGCAAATCGGCTGCAAAAGACCTCTTAAAAATGTTAAAAAGCAAACATGTCACTTTGAGGACTAAGGTGCACCTGACGCAAGCCATGGTGTTTTCAATCACCTCATACACATGCGAAAGCTGGACACTGAATAAGAAAGACTGAAGAAGAATTGATAGATTTGAATTATGCTGTTGGCAAAAAGTATTGAATACACCATGGACTTCCAGAAGAACGAACAAGTCTGTCTTGGAAAAAGTGCAGCCTGAATGCTCCTTAGAAGCTAGGATAGGAAGACTTTGTCTCACATACTTCGCACATGTTACTGAGAGGCACCAATCCCTGTAGAAGGACATTATGCTTGGTAAATTAAGGGTTAACCTAAAAGAGGATGATCCTCAATGAGAAGGACTGACACAGTGGTTGCAACAATGGCTCAAAGATAGTAAGGATTGTATGGATCGCGCAGGACCGGACAGTGTTTCACTCTGTTGTACATAGGGTCACTATAAGAGTTGGAACCAACTCAATGGCACCTAACAACAGCAACAACATTGTTTTTGTAATAGGGTTGGGTTTCACAGAGTTTGTTCCTACCAAAATACAGATTTTGGGGAACTTTTTATTCTATAAACCACCATCAATTTACGTGTCATTCTCTGAGTTAGTGGGTTCATGTGTATCCTGGGACTTACAGATGAGATTGTCCACATGGGACATTTAGAGGGAAGCTCAGTAAAATCTTGTGACAAGAAAGGCATCATTTGTATCATTTTGTGTGCAAGAAAAGTCCTCCCTCACATGGGATGATATATGTAGATTGTGCCCTGGCTCCCATGGGACTCATTAGCACTGACATGCAAAGTTGCCAGTCAGTCTCTGAATGCTGAATCAGCTCCTCTTCATGTGGTTTCCCTTTCTAGCCCTCTTAACTTCCTTAGCCCTACAAGATCCTGCTTTTACAAGATCATGCTCCATCTCATTTTCTTCCTAAAATTTACCAGGCAGGTAACACTCGTCTGGTTCCTCTTGTGAGGCTGAGTAATGTGGATTTTCCTCTATTCATTCTCCCGAGTACTGCTTGACATAAAAATCTATGCCCTACTTCTTTTAGAGACTTTGTAAAAATGACATTGTGAAGGAGGCATCTGACTTCGTCTAACTTCACGAAGGGGAAGGAGAATCAATATTAAAAGCCCAAGGCTGATTCCCATGAGGTGGAGGTCAGACATGCCCCCACCCACACCTTTTTACCCATTCTGACACCATCTGTCCCTCCCACTTCACACTCAATTTCTCTGCTGAGTTCAATAATTCATTGCAATGGCCAAACAGAACTCACAGACAATACTTACAATTATGGGGTTTATTAGGGAAGTAACAGGTTACATTTCAGGTTCAGGAACACTCAGAATATAGTTCTGAGATCAGGACAGCCTCTTCTCATCTGTGCCCATAGGCAGGTTTCTCCCTTGCCCTTGGCCCCTCAGCCTCTAGACCTGGCCTCTGCCCTGCTTGGGCAAATGTTACTAAGCTCTTTTAGCTCTTCCTAAAGTGCTCAGTCCTGATGGTGCAGTGGTTAAAAGCTACAGCTGCTAACCAAAAGGTTAACCTTTTGAATCCACCAGCTGCTCCTTGGAAACCCTATGGAGCAGTTCTACTCTGTCCTATAGAGTCACTATGAGTCAGAATCAATTCAACAGCAATGGGTTTAAAGTACTCAGAGACACCCCACTCCGCCAGTTAGCCTCAGCCCAAAGGTGCTCTGCTCTAGCTCGACCAAGTGTCCGGAGGCACCCTAGTCTGCCAGCAAGCCCGAAGGTACTCAGTTTTCTCTCTCCATGGTCTGGGAAGCCCACTGCTCTGTCTCCTGTTGGTCTTCTGAGGTCTCCTGCCAGTGTCCTGGTTCTGCTACAGCAGTTTATTTGCGACTGCTTCTCAACATCTCCAATGTTACAGCTCTCCTTCTTTGCTTTCCTGTTGTAGCTCCTACTCTCTCTCTCTCTCTCTCTCTCTCCGTGTCTCCCTTTAAGCCTAGTGGGAATGGGAAAGCTGACCAATTCTCTTGTTAGGGTTCCATGCATCTAATTAGCATAGTCCCACCCAGTAATTTGGTGGGAGTTACAAACACTATGGCTAGAAGGGCCATATTAAGTAATTCACTGCACCGCAGGCTTCAATTTAGATTTTTGGAATAATTTTTTTTTTAGTTCCATGAAATCTGATGTTTCACCTTAAAGTCTTTGTCTTGATAACCACAGGTTTTGGCAGTGACTTTTGGCACAGAGACATTCATCCTGGGATGGGGGCAGCAGGAATACACCAGTGTGGCACACTCCCCATCTAGCAGATTCTTATTTAAGTAGTTTGTTTGGGGCCCTATATTTTAAGATTTTCCAGTTGAAATTATAAAAGGTAGGCGTGATTGAAACACACTGGTGTATACTGTAAACTTAAGAGCCTTTTTGAAAGTGTTAATATTCACCTATCTTTTTAGAGCTGTTGCAAAAAAACAAACTAGATAATAATGCAAAATGTTTAGCATAGTGCTTAACATGAAGTTAACACTCAAGCAGGTGAAGATGAGGATAATATTACCTTTGATTTAGTATTGTAACAATCCTAATACTTCTTGTGATAATGTGGATTGCCCTGATTTGAAGCGTCGTATACTATAAAGTATGCTTAAGACCACATAATGATTAGTACTTCAATCTTTTTCTCCCTACTTTTCATAAATAAACATCCATGTCTCAATCAATGTTTTGAGCACAGTGGGTTTTACATGAATGATCCCAGTTTTCTGTCATACTATATAAAGTGGTTGTATTCAGATATTCCTCATCAAGATCTGAATTCAATTCTAAGATTCCACGAGGTTAATGTATTTCCATATTTGTTCAAGACAGAGTGGGACCTAATTTGATCAAATTTGAATAACATGAGAGAAAAGGCAAGGAAATTGAGGTGAAAGGAAAAAAAAATCACAAGTGAAGTGGTAAAATTTTATAGCAGGGGCAAAGCAAAGTATGCTTTTAATAAAGTGAGGTGTCCTTAATAAAGGACTAGTGTGAAAATGTAGAATATATAGTTGTTCAGAGAGTGTGGTAAGAAACAAATCCTACGTCCACTTATCTTTAGGTCTCTTACAAAGATTAAACAAGATATTCAGAGGAAACAGCAAAACAGAGCATGTATTAATTGGGATATCTTCAACGGTAAGTAAATGTTTCAGTTTGCATTTAAGAAGAGTGTGCTGAATCACTAAAATAGTATTAGCTTCTTCTCTTCATGTCAGAGAATTCATATTTCTTTAACATAGAAGGAAGAACTTTCTTCACCCTTATTTAGCCATTGTCTCCTTCTCCAGACTAAAATTTACTGACACATAAACATAGGTAAATCTTGAAGATATTTGTTCTAAGAAAAGAAAGATGAGATGGCCTAATAATTTTAAGTATTTTCAAAATTTTATCTGCACAGGAAACAGAAATAAATATAATATACAGACACTGCCACATAATAGATTTAAAGTAGATACAAAGAAAAAAATGTCAGTGAAGAAGACTAAGTTAGAAAAGGAATTCAAGAGAGGTCAATAAATAGACATTTTATCATGTTTAGTTATGCCTAGAATTTAGCAGATGGAAAATATGATTCTTAGATGTCTCTCACAATACCAGTAAGTTATCATTTGTACATTGTCACAGCTATTTTGCATACTCACTTTGCATTCTTTAACAATTAATAGAAAAATCCTTATGAAATAACGTAAAAATCATTTCTTATGTATAGATTAACCTCTGAAATAAATTTGGGATAAAACATTTGAACTTTGGGTTAGCAAAACCTGAATGTTTTCAAATACTGTGTTTTGAAACAATTTAAATAACTTTTGCTTTTCAGAAGGTTTTAATACGTATCTTTCCGCATTTACTCTTCTTAGATTGAATAAATAATTATAAGCATTTATGCACATAAGTTCTATTTATATTTTACATAATTTTTTTAATTAAAAAAAAAAAGGATAAACTTGTGAATTAAGAGTACTAGTGACCATATAAACAGAGCTGCCATCTTGTGGATAACTAGGTAATGAGCCATTAGTTGATATTCTAAGATGCAGTAAAATGCTGTATTCTAATATTTCTGTTTAGGCTAAGAAATAATGTTCACAATAGTTTGAGACTTGTTTAAATTCTTAAGTTCTTCCTAAAAAAATTATCACCTGAAGAATGTGTTCATTTCTTCTAAAGTTAGTATTAAATTAAACCTTATTAATATGTAGGTTGGGAAACATTGGAGGATGATTTTTCTAGTTTAATTAACCTCTAGTGCTGATTTGCTTTGATAATATAAATAATTGGTTTAACTACTAAATTGATGTAACAGAAATAATTGTCAAGCAATTAAATACTGCAATGATTTCCGCTCCCGGGAAAAATATAGAATGTTTAAGTATAATAATAAAATTAAAGTATACTTGGCTTGAACTACAAAATGTCTTCTCTTTGATTTATCAAAAATATTTTTATAGATTTCATGCTCTTAATACCAGAAAAAATTCAATAACATCAATTTACCCAGAGCAAAGCCCAGTTTAAACGTTACAGTTTATTTTTTTTTCCTTCTGTTAAGACTTTACATGTCTATTAAAATTAAAATCTTTGTATATTCTACTCTGGAATTCAGAGGTGCTAGCTCGCCATTCTAGTTTGGAGGAATGCAGTAAATTATGAAATACTGTCAGTAAAATTGTTATAAAATGTAGTGTTGTTATTTTCCATTTTAATAAATTGGAGATGTTTTAAAAATCCAGAAAACACCTATATATTTTACTTCCCTACATGTATATATTAAATGGAATATTTTAAAAAGGCACTATCTTTTTATTTTTATTGCAGTCTCTAAAGTGTTCTACGTTTAGGGTTTTTTTTTTGGCGTTATGTAATCAGTTTGGATTTCTTATAAATATGATTTTATATTAAAAAAAAAAACACACACGCGTTGCCATAAAGTCAGTTCCAACTCATAGTGACCCTATAGGACAGAGTAGAACTGCCTCATAGCTGTAATGTTAATGGAAGCAGATTGCCAGACTTTTTTTTCCCCTGTACTGCTGGGTGGGTTTGAATCGCCAACCTTTTGGCTAGTAGTTGAGGGCAAACATTTGTGCTACCTAAGAACCTTAGCGTAAAGATGTAATTATTTAACTAAAATATAAACTCTGTTAATGAATTGCAATGAAATTTAACATTGACACTTTAATGTATGGGAAAAGCCTCATTTTTTTTTTTTTTTCAATAAACCGAGAAACCAAACCCACTGCCCTGGAGTCAATTCCTACTCGTAGCAATCTCATAGGACAGAGTAGAACTGCCCCATAGGGCTTCCAAGGAGCAACTGGTGAATTCACTGCTGATCTTTTTTGGAGCCACAAGGGATCCATTTGATTTTATAGACCAATTTAATATGTAATTATTCTAATATATTTTCCTTCTCCCCTATTCATTCTTCTAGGAATTAAGTTGTAGTCCAAGGATTTTATTTTTTATACAACTCAAACATTTAAGCTTTTCATATTTAATAAGTGACCTCCATAAAATTTACTGATATATTGATTAGACCCTTGACTCTAGGGTCGCCATGAGAATAGACTCGACAGCAATGAGTTTGTCTGTTTGACTAATGTAATATTTAAGCATTGAAATATATATTCTTATAAATATTTTTTATGTACTTCAATAACACTTAACCAGGGCTCTTTACCAATGTACTCACTTATTCATGAATGTCGTCTAGGATGCGGGTAATGTGATGCAAAATACCTGCAGCGCGCTAGGAATATTTATATTTCTCAAGAGTGACAGCGTCCTGTTTCTGTAAGTTCATTAGATGTGGTACCCAGAACAAATGCAACAAAAAATAAAAATTAAAAAGGTTACAATTTATGTTTATTAAAATCACTAGAATATACATATATCCTAAAAAATTGTGTTGGGTGCTGTAGAGTTGGTTCTGACTCATAGTGACTATATGAACAACAGTATGAAACGCTGCCCTGTGCTGTGCCATCCTCGCAATCATTGCTATGTTTGAGCCCATCATTGCAGCCACTGTATCAATTCAATTAGTTGAGGGTCTTCCGCTTTTTTTGTTCACCTCTACTTTACCAAGGCAACACTGGTGGTGTAGTGGTTAAGAGCTACGGCTGCTAACCAAAAGGTCGGCAGTTCGAATCCGCTAGGCGCTGCTTGGAAACTGTATGGGGCAGTTCTCCTCTGTCCTATAGGGTCCCAACGAGTCGGAATTGACTCAATGGCAATGGGTTTTTTTTTTTTAGTTTTTTACTTTACCAAGCATGATGTCCTTCTCCAGGGACTGGTCCCTCCTGATAACATGCCCAAAGTATGTGAGACAAAGTCTCACCATGCTCCCTTCTAAGGAGCATTCTGACTATTCTTCCAAAACCGATTTGTTCATTCTTTAGGCAGTCCATGGTATATTCAATACTCTTCACCAACACCACAATTCAAATGCATCTATTCTTCGGTCTTCCTTATTCATTGTCCAGGTTTAGCATACATGTGATTGAAAATACCATGGCTTGGGTAAGGAGCCCCTTAGTCCTCAAGGTGACCGCTTTGCTTTTTAACACTTTAAAGAAGTGTTTTGCAGCAGATTTGCCCACTAAAATACATCCTTTGATTTCTTGACCTCTGCTACCATGGGCATTGATTGTAGCTCAAAGTAAAATGAAATCCTTGACAACTTCAATATTTTCTTCATTTATCATGATGTTGCTTATTGGTCCAGTTGTAAGGATTTTTGTTTTCTTTATATTAAGTTATTATCCATACAGAAGGCTGTAGTCTTTGATTTCATCAGGAAGTGCTTCAAGTTCACTTGCTTTCAGCAAGCAAGGTTGTGTCATCTGCATATCAAAAGTTGTTAATGAGTCTTACTCCAATACTGATATCTCCTTCTTCATATAACCTAGTTTCTTGGATTATTTGCTCAGTATACACATTGAAAAAGTATGGTGAAAGAATACAGCCCTGGCACACACCTTTCCTGATTTTTAAACACCTCAGTATCCCCTTGTTCTGTTCAAAAGAATGCCTCTTGGTCAATGTACAGGTTCCACATGAGCACAATTAAGCTTTCTGGAATTCCCATTTTTTGCAATGTTATCTATAATTTGTTATGATCCACACAGTTGCATGCTTTTGCGTAGTCAATAAAATACAGGTAAATATCTTTCTAGTATTTGCTGCTTTCAGCCAGGATCCATGTGACATCAGCAATGATATCCCTCATTTCACGTCCTCTTCTGAATCCAGCTTGAATTTCTGGCAGTTCCCTTTTGATTTACTGATGCAACTGCTTTTGAGTGATCTTTAGCAAAATTTTACTTGGGTCTGATATTAATGATATTGTTTGATAATTTCTGCATTCTGTTGGACCACCTTTCTTTGGAATGGGCGCAAATGTGGATCTCTTCCAGTTGGTTGGCCAGGCAGCTGTCTTCCAAATTTCTTGGCAAAAATGAGTGAGCACTTCCAGCACTGCATCCATTTGTTGAAACATCTCAGTTAGTATTCTGTCAATTCCTGGAGCCTTGTTTTTCACCATTGCCTTCAGTACGGCTTGGACTTCTTCTTTCAATACCGTTGATTCTTTATTATACGCTACCTCCTGAAATGTTTGAATATTGGCCAATTTTTTTGGTATAGTGACTGTATATTCTTTCCATCTTCTTTTGATGCTTCCTTCATCATTTGGTATTTTGTCCATAGAATCCTTCAATATTGCAATTCAAAGCTTGAATTTTTTCTTCAGTTCTTTCAGCTTAAGAAACACTGAACGTTTTCTTCCCTTTTGATTTTCTAACTCTAGGCCTTTGCTTACTTCATTTTAGTATTTTACTTTGTCTTCTTGAGCTGTTTGAAATCTTCTGTTAAGCTCATTTATTTCATCATTTCTTCCATTCATTTTAGCTACTTCAAATTCAAAAGCAAATTTCAGAGTCTCTTCTGACATTCATTTTGGTCTTTTCTCTCTTTCTTGTCTTTTTAATGACATCTTGCTTTCTTCATGTATGATTTCCTTGATGTCATTCCACAGTTCGTCTGGTCTTTGATCATTTGTATTGAGTACACCAAATCTGTTCTTGAGATGATCTCCAAATTCAGGTGAGATATACTTAGGGTTGTATTTTGGCTCTTGTGGACTTGTTTTAATTGTCTTCAGCTTCAACTAGAACTTGCATATGAGCAATTGATGGGCTGTTTCGCAGTTAGCCCCTGGCCTTGTTCTGAATTATGATATTGAACTTTTCTATTGTCTCTTTCTTCAGATGTAGTTGGTTTGATTCCTATGTTTTCCACCTGGTTAGGTCCACTTGTATAGTTGCCATTTATGTTGTTGAAAAAAGGTAATTGCAATGAAGAAGTCGTTGCTCTTGCAAAATTCTATCATGCGTTCTCAGGCGTTGTTTCTATAACCAACGCCATGTTTTCCAACTAATGATCCTTCTTTGTTGTTTCCACCTTTCGCATTCCAATCACTAGTAATTATCAATAATCTTGATTGCATGTTTGATCAATTTCACTATGCAGAAGTTGGTAAAAATCTTCAATTTCTTCATTTTTGACATCAGTGATTGGTGAATAAATTTGAATAATACTGTTATCAACTGGTCTTCCTTATAGGTGTATGGCTATTACCCTGACAGGGTTGTACTTCAAGATAGATCTTGAAATATTCTTTTCCATGATGAATGTGACAATATTCCTGTTCAATTTGTCATTTCCGGCATAGTAGACCATATGATTGTATGATTCAAAATGGCCAATACCAGTCCATTTTAGCTCACTAATGACTAGGATATCGATCTTTATGTTTTCCATTTCGTTTTGGTCAACTTCCAATTTTCCTAGATTCATTCTTTGTACATTCCACATTCTAATTATTAATGGATGTTTGCAGATTTTTTTTTCCTCATTTTGAGTCATGCCACATCAGCAAATGAAGGGCCAAAAATTTTACCCCATCCACGTCATTACTATCAACTCTACTTTGAGTAAGCAGAGCTTCCCAGTGGTATTTTGAGTGCCTTCAAAGCTGAGGAGTCATCTTCCAGCACTATATCAGAAAATGTTCAGCTGCTATTTATAAGTTTTCACCAGCCAATTTTTTCTTAGTAGAAATCTCCAGGTCTTTCTTCCTAGTCTGTTTTAGTCTGGAAGCCCGCTGAAACCTGCACACCGTAGGTGACCTTACTGGTATTTGAAATATCGGTATCATAGCTTCCAGCAACATCGCAACACTCAAGCCACTACCATACAACAAAGTAACAGAGGATTGTTAAAAATTTAGCTGAATTGTAATATATAGCAGCATGTTTTCTTTGTGCAAAAGTCAATCTAACTTTCCTAGCTATCTATCTCTGCTATTATTTGTAACATTAAAATTTTATATAATGTATGAAATTAAGGAGCATATTTTGTTTTATAAATAATTATTTTCTCCATGACATATCTTCTTTGCAATTATAATGTCTTAGCCTTATCATTTTTCTACCAGGAATACACTTGACATTCCCATTGTCCAAATTCATCTTTCTGATCTGTAATTCAATTTTATGTCACTTTGTATGCCAATGAATCTGTTTTTATACACATTTCCATCTAAACTTCCAGTTTTTAAGCAGAAATAAATGAACAGTGTCTTTTATTTTGGCCCAAAGTACATTTTGACAAATAGTCTTCCTGACTCTAGATTCTTCCACTTGACTAATATGATTAAAATCCGAATAATCCTGGGAAGGACAATAGCTTCAAAAAAAAAAAAAAGACCATAGAGTGAATCAGTGTTATAAATCATGTAATTTGAAACATTATTTTTCTAGTTGAAATTTTAGAAGTTTAGGATAACAATATTTCTACATTCATTATTTGGAGGGCAATGCATTTTAAATCACCCAAATGCATTTATAATTAACACATTTGATCTTTGGCATAACAACAAGAGTAATGGCATGTTTATGTAGTCCTTTACATGTCGGAGCCCTGGTGACATAGAGGTTAAGTGCTTGGCTGCTAATCAAAAGGTCAGCAGTTTGAATCCACTAGCTGCTCCTTGGAAACCCCATGGGGTAATTCTTCTCTGTCCTATAGGGTCAGGGTCGCTATGAGTTGGAACTGACTAGACGGTACCTAACAACAACTTTATATTTTATATAACAAGTTTCCGTACATTGTCTTATCTGATCCGTACATTAACTTTTTGCATTAGGTAGCATTATCATTCTCATTCTGCACATTTAAAGATGTTAAGTTTCCAAAGTTCATACATATAGTAGGTGAGGGAGTGAAAATTTGAAGGCTGGTTCTCTTGAACCCACATCTAGGACTCTTGCCTTTATATCATACTACCTTCTACTAAGAGACATCATATAATCAAACTGACAGTCATGATGAAAGTCAGCACTTGGGAGGAAATGTTGAATGTACGGTCAATGAAAGTGTCTTTTCATATCTGATCAATTTTAGAACTGTCAGTGAAGACATACAATAAAAACAATTTTCCATCATTGGAAATATGGCTGGAATATAACAGCTATTTGTCTTGAATCCCTTATTCAGAAGGAAATCAACCAACGCAAAAGCACACAAGGACACTTTTAGTGACCTTCCTCTCCCTAAAGATAGATAAACTGAATTTCCCTCGCTCCCTTTCCAAGTTCTTGTCCTGTTTGCATACTGAGCTTCACAGCTCTCAAAGGGCTTGCCTTGGAATATGACTGGGCTGGATTTAGAACGCGCTGGGTCACTATGGCAGACACTGGTGGCATAGTGGTTAAGAGCTCTGCTGCTAACCGAAAGGTTGGCAGTTCGAATCCACCAGGCGCTGCTTGGAAACCCTATGGGGCAGTTCTACTCTGTCCTGTAAGGTCGCTTTGAGTCAGAATCAACTTGATGCAACTGATTTTTGGTTTGGTCATTGAACAAAAAGCCCTGGTTTTGTAGTAGTCAAGCACTCACCTGCTAGTCAAGAGGTTCTCTGTTCGAACCCACCAGATGCTCTATGGCAGAAAGATGCGGCAGTCTGCTTCCATAAAGATTTACAGCCTTGGAAACCCTATGGGGCAGTTCTAATCTGTCCTACAGGGTTGCTATGAGTCGAATCTACTCGACAGCAATGGGGGGCAGGTCACTGACTAGCTCTGGTAATTCTTGCATCTAGCAGTTATGTGGCTGACAGCTCCTTTTGGTGGAGAAAGCGTGCGCATATTTCAAGGTGATCGTAGTTTTGTCCCTCTGGCAGCAAGCTGCTGCGACCAGCTTAGCCCATTATCCTCCTCTCCCCCTGGACTTAAGCCTGAAGAGAAGTCTGAGGCTTTTGTCAGGATAGAGAGTAGGAGATGGATAATTATTCCTTGGTTGTGCTCAGAGAGAACAGAGCTATATTATAAAGTAGCTTTCAATTACTGAAATGGGATTGTCTATAGTTCCAGTTACTAATAAATTCCTCTCTGTAAAAATGAATATTTAATATTATTATTTTAGTGATGTTATTCTTTTAATAGCTTCTACTTTACGCTTTATTACACAAAACTTTAGAGAAACTACTTAACATTCAGACAGGAAAATACATTTCCATTTTTGTATTTTTATTAGCTGATTTAAAAATCCTGATACTTGTTCTGAACAAATTGATTGAAAGTTCCATTGTACAATTGTCTGTCTACCTTGAAATTTTTCTCAATTAAACTTTCTTAAATCTCATGGAGGTAGTACTGTAAAATCAATGCAAGGTAATTAGAACATTTTAAATTCCAGATGTTGTGATTGACATTGATCTTCACCTTTAACACACATTTTGTGAAATAACTTTTACAAATGCTGTTATTTATGAATGCATTTGGAAAATAAATTCCCCATGCATCCTAATTCATTAATTAGGGAAATTAGTGTATTTTAAAGGCAGTCTTTGCAGTTTGTGATCCTCTAGCAGCGCAACATCACTTTCACTCCCCTTTTAAGCCAACATTATAGTCAGAGATGAGCATTTCAATTTGCAGCTGACAGTTTAGGGTTAAGATATGATTCCAGGTAACAGAAGCCAATGAGAGTACATCCAGTTGATGTTTGTGACATCATCTTCCAGTCGGAGTACACAGAAGAGCTGAGGTAGCGTTCAGTTTCAGACCCAGTGCCATTATGATGGATGTTTACATCTCTTCATTGAGAGCCAATTATCTCGCTTTTGTGTGAGGCCCAAGGATCATCCATGCTGCCAGGCTGCACAGAGCACTGTTGGATCTAGCTGAACGAATTGTTTTCTCTGTCTCTGGTAAGAGCCTCTTCTGTTTTACCTTCTGTTGTAAAATAAAAGTGGATGTGTTTAACAGAGGAAACAGTGTAAGAAACTGGTATCAGGGTCGAACAGGATAACTGTCTGGTAAGCTTTTAATCCAAGCAATGTTTAGCATTACTAAAAGGAAGTGTGGATTTAATAAAATGAAATAAAAAAGAAAATGCTAACGTGAACCTGGCAAACTAATTTGCTGTAAAAAATGAGTAGCAGGTAAATTCAGCCTTTCCTTGAAAGAAAAGTACAACTGCTAGAAGAGGACAGTTATTTTGTATGTTTAAAAAAATATATATGTGTATATCACTTTGCTTCGTTTCTTTTTATTTTGCTATTAGTAACAAAGAGTAGAGGTAGACATACTCAGCCAAGCAGTGTTACTATAAATTTAAAATGAGTCAAAGTTTCTAATTGTTAAATGATAGCTCTTTGGGACAGTTTTCCAAAGTTGTATCTACACAGGAAAAACAAAATTTACCAAGTGAGCTAAGGCTTTAGCTTCTAAAGTAAATGTTGCAGTACTTTGTATTTATGTTTATCATTTTAGCCTAAGGAAATTATAACAACAAATAGTTTTAAGGAACCTTGTGGGTTTTTTCCTTTCTTTTTTTTTTGGAATTAATAGATGTTAAAAGTCATTATTACATTAATTGCTATTGAATGCATTGCAAAATACTGTGTTTTATATATGTGCAGAAAATTTAAAGCCTAAAATAAAGCTTTCCAACGTTTAATCATTTGTTAGTAGTGATATTTACATCTAAGGATCTGTGAAATATTGTAGCAAAACAATATATTTGCTGCTATTGAACTACTGTGGATATAGGTGATTAATTCTGACAGGGATCCTGAAAAATCGGATACAATAAAAGCTTTTAATTGACTAAGAATGCTTACGTGCTATTAAAGGAGGAATTCAATAATACTTTTAACTCCTCATCATCATGGAACGAAGTAGCAGACTATTGTTATTTTAAGGTTGAATGCAGTTATTTATGAAAGGAAGAAACAGAAAAGTGTAAATAACTGGAATTTAATGTAACGTGCTCTCTTTTTATTAATAACACCTCCATTTCTGCTAGGGCAATACAACTTTTTGATCATGACTTGTGCATCAGTTTTGATATGCTTACAATTTTCAAATTTATTTTTTACCCTGCCTTTAACAGAATAGTTCTGCCTTTGCAAACCAGGATTTCTGATAATGAGAAATCAGGGTTTGGAGGTGTTCAAGTTGGATTTACAGTCAGCAGGGGTTTCTCAGCTATGTCACACTTCTGTATCTTCTACCAGCCCAGTCCTGTTTGGCAGTTCTTGACATTATTGTTGTTCTATTTGTCTCTTTCACTCATTTCAGGCCTGAACAAAGCTGAGTTTATCAAAAGTGTCAGATGTGTGTTAATGGAATTTTAAGAAGTGAGCTAGTTGTCACATCCAAACAATATATATAGCTAATCAAAGCTCAAATATGCAAATATGCAGCTGGAGTAGTTCATTTTTCATAGGGAAAATTGTTGGTGTAGTCTGTGAATTTCAAAATCTAAAAGTGGGAACTCACAAGTTTTGATCATGTCATCTTAAAAGCAGAATGAGTCACTGCTTTGAAACTTTTTAAAGTATTTTAAAGTGGATTTGAATAACCCAGAGGCATTGACTCTCATTTTCACAGGTGGTCAATCCTGACCAAGGGAAAAGCATACTTTCCTAACAATTAACTATCTAAAAATCAATTTATAGCATTCTGTTAACAATGAAGTAAAGCTTATTCAACCAATGAACAGTCAAAATATTTAGCTTATATTTGCATCTGAGTTTGAGTGCTTTTCTCAGTGTTAGTCTCTCTAATCACAAATGCACTGCTTTGGTAGTCACTGCAGTGTTAAAATTCCTTATCCCCTTGTTTTTCTTTAACAATTTTGCACAGCATGGATTTACATGTTATGATCCACCTGGCTGGTAGATTTCACTGATAAAGTTTTTTGC
Organism: Trichechus manatus latirostris; assembly: GCF_000243295.1. Taxonomy (NCBI): domain Eukaryota; kingdom Metazoa; phylum Chordata; class Mammalia; order Sirenia; family Trichechidae; genus Trichechus; species Trichechus manatus. The sequence continues at coordinate 1,136,218 of NW_004444174.1, forward strand.
TTTTTTTTTTTTTTTAAGCGGAACAGGCCATCAGTGGATTCATAGCAGTTTCCCCATGCCACAAACTCCCTAGTGAGGACACTCAGTACAGGACAGCATTAGTAAAAGATGAGTGATGCTACATGTATTAGCGTGTTCCTTGTCTCTCTTGTAATTTATGCGTCCTTTGTCCTGAGCTAGGTAATTGTCATCATTTTCTTTCTTTCTTTCTTTTTCTTTTTGCATTTTCCTTCTCCATCTTATCTCATCCAGGTGTTTGTGTATGATGCACCCAACTTAAATGTTACTAAGTGACAGGTTTTGCAGCTCTTAAGCACAGACGGGAAAAACGCAGTGATGAAGATATTCCCATCAGCCCATCTCAAGTTCTCTACATTACCTAGATGCTGAGGGCAATACATTATTTTCTTTTGAAAATTGCTCCTCATAGTTATACTTATTCCAAAGTAAAGCTTTTTTTTTCTCCCCCTCTGATATCTTAATCCTCTCTTAGAACCTAGTTTAATGTAAGCCCCTTCTTCAGCATCTTTTAATATTTGAATGCATGATACCATTTTTTTTGTTTTCCCAATTCAAGCACTTAGATGTATCATGAATTTTATGATTCTGTGAAATACTGGACTCCTCAGACCAACTTTTTTATTAAGCAGCCATGATGGAGAAAATGAGAATAACTTGGACTTATATTTACATACAAATGCATAGATATTTATAAGTATATATTTATGGAAACAAATATAATGTTTTATAAGGTGTTGTCATGGACATCTCATTCATTCTTGACAATAGGTCTGAATAATTAATATTATGCAACTAAGGAAACAGAGACTATTAGTTTGTACCTTGATGTCAAAGATCACCTAGTCAGTAAATCAGTAAATGGAGAAGTCAGGAGCGAGAAATAAGTTTTCAAATTTCAATGCCCACAATCAACCCATCAGTCCATCAACCAGTCAATCTATCTCTCTCTCTCTCCCCCTCTCTCCATCTCTCTCCTCTCTGTCTTTTTCTCTCTGTCTCCATGTAGTAGGTTATCTAAATAGTTATTAATTTTTAGACTGTTTACTTTGTGTTAGGCACTCTTTGGTCCTTGGGATATATAAGTGAACAATATAAAATATTCTAGCCTTTGTGTAAGTTATATATATGTATATATATATTTTTTTCTATCTAGCAATCTTCCGCCTATCAAATACTACAAAAAAATTGCATGTATTTTAAGGTGAGAGGGAATAAAACACAACTTGATAAGAAAGAGGAATGAGTTAAGGGAGTTAAGGAATGAGTTAAGGGACTGACTTGGTTTTCTTGTGTTTCTATGTGTCTTTAAGTTCCCAGGTGTATTCTGGCTTAAAATTGATTTGTAAATACTTTATGTTTTTGTACTGTGAGCATGTTTATCAATTATTTATAACTCTTATTTGATTCTGAATATGATCATTGCAACTTTACAGAAGTAAAATGCATAATTGACAATAAATTTCAAAAATGACATCAACAATTTTGGACAGTTATTGCATTTGTAGTGTACTTGCAAGTAATCAAGCTTATACTTATCCCTGTAACAAAGTCCTCAGTAGTTATAGGGAATTAAGTCTACAGTTTGGTTTAAAAGAGTTAGAGAGTATAAATAGAAGAATGAGACATGGAGGAATTTTATCTTTTCTTAATTAAAAAGTTAACAATTTCTTCCAAGTAATACCATGTGTTAATACTAGTTCTTAGGACATTTGAAATAAAAGTGATATTATTACCTATTGAATTTATTTACAGACGCTCCAGTGATTAAAAAACAAAGGACTGAAATCTAACCTCCTCAGAGAAAATTAATTTGCACACGGAACTTATCACTTGAAGATAAACCATTTTTAGATGGTATCATTTAATTAACCACTGAAGAGTTTATCTGGTGACATACATATATATATAGTGAAACAAGTCAATTGTCACCTACACATACTTGATTTTAGCACAAAATGTTTTACTCTGATAATACTGCACAATAATAAAATAATAGCCCTGGACTTACTTCTTCTGCTAATGCCCATTTGAAATGTGCAGATTGAGAGAGTAATATTAATATGCAATAATTAAAGTAGGAGTACCTGATTTTTTATCTGATTTCCATCCCTGCTTCGAAAGCCTTAACCTAGGAAGACGTGCCTTTCAAGGGTTAATAATTTATAAAGATTTCTAGTCCTTCCAGAGGTACAGACAGAGCAGCATGTGGACATTAGAACTGTATGAAATGAAGATATACTCAGGAATAGTAAGCAGTGGATGTTTTGCCAAGAAGTTTAAAAAGGCACTGTTCCTTGAATTCAACTACTTTTACATAATAATATCCTACAATTAATTTTGATAATGTTTGTGATACATAAAATTTAAACTAACATCAGGATTTTTTTTTTTTTTTAATGTATATTTTACTGAAAGCAAAGTATTGGCCGTTTAATCCACGATACTGATTTCAGTGGCAAGGTACTGAACATAGTATAAAAACAGACTTAGTTACAGTCTTTACTTCAGAACCGGCTCTCCACCTATGCACCGTGGCACACAACTGTAAACTTTCAAAGCTGCACCACAGCATTTTGATCAATGTGGAAAATATATTTTTGCTAGACTGAGTACACACACCGTTATCGCAAAGTCAGTCAGATGAAACATTGAATTGGTGTAACAAGCTAAATTCTAGCAACTTTCCTCAATCAGAAATATATAAGAGACTACCATCAGGTTAGAAATAGTTCTACTCAGTACAGCAAGAAAATAGTGGATACTATCAAAGACACTGTGTTGTTTGTTTTTTGTTTTTGTTTATTTGCACACACTGTGGTAAGAATATAGTTTCTGGGACCTCACTGTCTGAGTAAAATTTCTTGTCCCACCCCTTTCAGGTCTTCATTTTCTAATGTAAAAAGTGAAGGAAATAAAAATACTTACCTCAGGGTTGTTGTGAATATTTCATAAGCTGATTTTATAACATTGACATATAGTAATATTAAGCCTGCAATAAGAGTTACCTCATTTTAGTATTTTTATTATTAATGACTTGCTTAGTTTTTAGGTTTTTGTTTTTTTGTTTTATGTTTTAGTTCAAGAATCGTGCTAAAAAATCTGATAACAAATAAAAAAGTATCTGGTATAACACAGATACAAAAACTTTCGGAACCAATCACCAATAATTTGTTCTGATATATGTAATAAGGATAAATGTTCTCCTGCTTTCCAATATCTCATTGTCTCACATAAGTAATTAAGTGGTCAAAAAATCAGGCCATAGTGCTTCTCAACCACCTGTCTGTCTGGTTGTCATATTATTGTGGCTTGTGTGCTGCTGTGATGCTGGAAGCTATGCCACTGGTATTTGAAATACCAGCAGGGTCACCCATTGTGGGCAGGTTTCAGTGGAGCTTCCAGAGAAGAAAGGCCTGGTGATGTCCTTCTGAAAATTAGCCAAATCTTATAGACCAAAACAGAATATTGTCCAATCTAGTGCTGGAAAATGGGTCTCTTCCCCCCAGGTTGGAAGGCATTCAAAATACACAGTAACCACAACAATGGACTTGAGCATATCAACTATTATGAGGATGATGTACATCTGGACAACTCTTCACTCTGTTGTATGAGGTCACCATGAGTCAGAGTTGACTCTATGGCAACTGACATTAATAACAATAGTCTTTCTCTAACTCGTCCTGCCTGTATTCTTAACACACTTTGAAAGGCAAGATAAGAGTATCTTTGTCTTTTAAAATCATTACAGTATGTGTGTATAAAACGCAGCATCTACCACGGCCTCAAAATTATGTCAAGAGAGATACAGATAGAAAAGGATAAAAAATACTCATTCCCAGTTTATAATCTTATAGAATAAGATGACAATGTGCTTGTAAAAAAAAAAAAAATTCCAATCATTCTACTAAAGTATTTTTTCTTCACTCATAAATGTTCTGACACATTCCTCAAATTATTTAAAGTATAAGCCTTTATTATTAGTAGTAGTAGTAGTATTAAGAGCATTTATTGGTGTGCTCTGTTTTTATTATTGAGCACCTTGGGCATTCCAACAATGAGCAAAGCATCATTGCTGCTTTCAAGGGGTTCACTCTAGAGGTCAAGGCAAAGCTGAACATAAATAATTACAGTACGTTGTGATAAGTTTTAATATTAGAGGTATGCACAGAATGCTAGGGGAACAGATACAGGAGTGAATTATTCTACCTAGAAACATTAGAAAAGTCTTCAAAAATAAGCTGTCATTTACCTGAGATTTTATAGAAGAATAGCGTATTTTTACGCAAACAATGTGGTGTTCTATGTTTTTTTGTTTTTAACCAGGCCTTCCCCTGCGAGATATTTTTGTGAGCACGCTATGCCAATTTTTTTACACGTTTACCAGTAAGGATGACCTGGACATAACTGCATAATATTATGAGTCTTATTGTGTTGTTCTAATTTTAAATGTTTCAGAAGTTTTGTGATGAGATATATCACAGTGGTTTTGAGTAGATGAATAAGGCTTCCTAGACAAAGGAGCCTGGGTTACTTGGGACTTTTTAAAACAGTCTGACACATCAAAGGAATAGGAAAGGCCAAAAAACCCAATTCATTACATTTCAGCTAACATTATTAGATTTCCCACCATATTATTATATTTTAAATAATGGATTATAGCTAATAGAATGACCAATAACTCAAGACTAAAGAATTGTTTAACAAATGGCTGAATTAAGGGGACTATCAGATTTTGGAAAAAAGCTCTTGAGTATTTATTAGTCAGTATTTATTCATTGGTGATTATCTTGAATGTACATCATCTAGGCATAGGAATTGAGTGACACTGAGATGACAGTGTTTCAATATTGGACTAGGAGATCCGAGGGAATAAACTACCTTTTTCCTTAGAAGAATAATTCATTCTAGAAATTTTTAAAGTTACTTGAACAATGTGATATAAAAAATATTGATTACATAATTGCCGTTCCCTTCATGTCGTAGGATTTCCTCAGAGAACGTATGTTTTATGGCAAACACAGATTAGTGATGTGGGAAGAGGAAGAGAAAGAGGTTGTAGGTATCAAGAGTAGAACACACTCAAACTAGTTTTCAAAGTTGTATCATAAGACTGTCCCAGAAAATGTATTCTAAGTTTATTTACTTATACAATAATGGTGAGATAGCAATATGGAAAAATAAATGGCATCTAATAGGGATATAATAATTTAGGTTTTGTTTATAGCCTACTTCACCTAAAATTTTATAGGCACTTTGGTAAGTAGTGGAGATACAGAGGTGAATGTGGTAGTAATGTTGCATTGAGAAAATAGCTGTCAGGGAAAGGCACAAAAGACAATAGGACAGGCACCCCAGGAGAGGCAAGGCAGTTACCCGTCTACTTCTAGGAGAACTTCTTTATGATTAAAAGCAATTGCTTGTCTACTTTCCTCTTAGAGCACTCTGTCATAAAGAGGTGCAAGTAATAACTTTAGATCAGAAAGGAGAACGTTGTCTTGAAGATAGAAAATAGGAGGAAATATGAGGCAGAGAGAGGGTCCGTGGGTGGCACAAATGGTTTGTGTTGGACAACTAATCTAAAGGTTGGTGGTTTGTACTCCAGCAGCACCACAGAAGAAAGACCTGGTGATTTTCTTCCATGAATATCACAGCCAAGAACACCCTATGGAGCAGTTCTACTTTGTAACACATGGAGTCAGTATAAGTCAGAATCGATTCAGAGGCAATGGGTCTGGGTTTTTTGTTATGAGGCAGAGAGAGGTGGAGTTCAGGTTTGTGATAACTAATTAAAGGAAATAGTCAATTCCCTTAAGGGCCAGGGTTCTGCCTAATTCTTCCTGCAATATCTATGACTCAGAAGGGGTCCAGCAGATGCTTGTTAAATGGCAGCCTGACTGCTTGAGTGAAGGAAGGAAGGAAAAGAGAAAGAAAGGTTGAATGGAAATGAGTTGTCTTTCTCTATGTATACTATGGACACGTTATATTCAAGATGTCCGTTAAACAGCAAAGAAGATACACCTTGTAGGTATTGAATAGGTAAGACTAGCATTGAAGAGAGATATTTAGTAATCATCTACAAGTGGTTTGACGTACAAAGCAATGTGACTTCATGATATCAACTGAAAAAGAAGCTTAGGAAATCCCACTAGTTAGAGGTTGTGAAAAGGAGAAGGCACAAGCAAAGGACAATCAGAACTAGAAGACATTGAGTCAGTAGGAAAACTAAATCTAGACTATTAATAAGAACTGCCACCTAACTTTAGATCAGTCAGGAAAACATGGTCCTGAGGGTAGAATAAACACTCAAACCATTAATTATTTCACAAAAATATATCAAGTAAGACTATAGTTGCATGCTTTGAGCCATTTTCAAATTTAAAAAGATACTATTAACATGTATTTGTAAATTTCGATATTGATATAGTAAGAATCATTTAGAGCACACACAAATAGTTGGTTGACAGATAGGGAAAGGTGTCAGCTCAGCAAATGGCATAGAAGGGACCTTATATACAAATTGTACCAGATTTAACTGATGCTACTGAAACTAGAAGAAGTGTAATTGAGAATGTGGTGGGCAACCATATGAAGGGCAGCAGAAAGGCTCAAAATACAGGAACAAAGTAAACTGCACTTTAAATTGAAGGAAAGGTCACTGGTGGCCAAAAAGAAAGTAGTCTGAGATGCTAAACAGCAAGGAATCTAGCAGGAAAGTGATAGTTAGGAATTGAAGTTATGTTCAAGCAATTTAGAACTAAAAAGACAAAAAGACCTGCTGGACAGAACTGTCAAATAATGACTCCTTGGGAAATAGAAAATAACTTTTTTGGGGGGAAGATATGTGAAATATTAAGTAACATTTTCCCTTCTTCAAAACTGACCTTCATAACTTGTACCATATTTATAAAAAAAAATTGTTAAAGTGTTTAAACATCATCAAGGTTAGAAAAAAGATTAATTTATTCATGTAAAATTATACTCTTTCATTAGGAAGTCATTTATAAGCATGTTTATAGATAATAGTTGTCCTGCTTTTTGTAAATAAACAAACAAATAAACACACCAACAAAATTACCTATCTTCTGGCATGAAGTCTTGAACCCTCCAGAAGACCACATGGTATTCTAAGAAGCAATACTGCACCAGGGAATACTCATGGCCCGCTAAACGGAAGAGTTCTCATACTAAAGAGATTGAAGAAATTAACTGAAACCAAAAGAGAGAAAGATAGCTAGTGAGTATAGGTTAAAAACCAGTATAATTAGGAAACATAAAAATATATGTATATATTATTATGTGATACGTAAATATCAACGCAAAATAAATGTGCATACATATAAAAACTATCTTTACATAGGTACAGCTATACATATAACGATGCAAATTTTTAGTTCAAAAGTTTGTTACACTTTGAGCTATTTATTCTGCTAGCTCTACAATGATATAGAATTCCTCTTAAGAAGAGATTTCTGATTTGCTTAGTAAAAAACAAACTTCCACAGATTTTTTTTGTTGTTATTGTACTTGTTGTCAGGAAGAGCAAGACATCTTTGGATATTCTAGATAGTCTGGAAAAAAAAAGTAATATAATTTGTGTACTCTCCCTAAAACAAACAAAATGAAACCAACTGCCATCAAGTCAATGCCGACTCATAGCGACCCTACGAGACAAACTGGAACTGCCCCATAGGGTTACCAAGGCTGTAAATTTTGACAGAAGCCAACTGTCACAACTTTCCCCTAAACCCAAAAAAAAAAAAAAAAACAAAACCCATTGCTGTAGAGTCGACTCCAACTCATTGCAATCCTATAGGACGGAGTAGAACTGCCCCATAGAGTTTCCAAGGAGTGCCTGGTGGATTCGAACTGCTGGCCTTTTGGTTAGCAGCCATAGCACTTAACTACTACACTACCAGGGTTTCCAACTCTCCCCTAACAGCTGACAAATGAGGATGATTGGGATACACCACAGATTCAGAGAATAGAAATATCAAGAAAGAGTTTTTAAACTGGAAGAGTTGGCCACAATACTATGCCCAGGGAAAATTAAAGCAAGTTCATGTGGCAAAGACATTCCTTCAGCAATGCTTTCTAGGTAGGCTAGAATGAAGATGAGTAGACTCTAGGGACCAGAGAGAGGCACAGGGACACAAAAATAATCTGGGGATACTCTTTGTGATGGTTAAGATTGTGTGTCAACTTGGCTGGGCCATGATTCTCAGTGTTTATATGTGATCACCCCCATGATGGGATTTGCCGTGAGTAGCCAATCAGTTGAAAGGGAGTTTCCTTGGGCATTTGGCTTGCATCTGAATATAAGTGGAAGTTCTGGCTTTTGCCTGCCCTGGATCCTGCATCTGCCTCCTGTTGGTCTGACCTACAGTTCTTGGGACTCGAGCTAGCAGCTTACCTGCCAATCTTAGGATTTGTCAATCTACACAGCCTATGAACAACAGCCCTGCTCTCTGACCTGCCGATCTTGAGTTCACCAGTCCCTGTGATGATGTGAATCAAGAGAAGCCTCTATCATGATCCATAGACTTGGGATGTTCCAGTGTCTACAATCAAGTGAGCTGTTTCCTTGATATAAATCTCTCTGTATATATATTTATATGCTTTACTAGTTTTGCTTCTCTAGAGAACCCAGCCTAAGACACCCATGGAGCCAAAATATGAATAAGTTCAGAAAAGTAGGCAGAGAACTTACAGGCAACATGGTGCTATAGACAGAAGCACCACATCGTCCCTCCACAGCAAAGATCCAAAAAACAAAGTCAAACAGAGACACATGTCAATCCTGAAACCCTAAGCATCAAATGAAGAGATGAAGAACTCAGCCAAGCACCAAATAGAATAAGAAACTGACAGAGAACAGAGAGTGAGGAGAGATACATGCAGAGGTCCCCTATCAGCTAACACAGCACAGATGCACTATATTGGACTCCTATCAGAGATTGGCGAGTAGGGGGTACGGGAAAGCAGCTTCACAGAGCTTCCAGCAGGAGACAGAAGAACTAGTAACACTTTCCCACCATTCACCCTTCTTCACCCCCACTCGGCCTCCTCTGCTTCCTGAAGCACAGTCTCTTGGCCAGGAAGAAACAGCTTCACACCAGAGCTGCTTAGATTCTACAAGCCCGCACTCGCAGGCTCCCTGAGTGCCATTTATTGGTTGCTAGTGTTGCTTATTTCCACTTCTTTAGATTTCTTCCTTACCTCTCACCACCTCCCCCTCCTTTCTGTCAAATACGTGGCTCTGTGTACCATCTTTGCTTCTTCCTGACAGTCTGCGAAACACTGCTCAACTGTGAAACTGCTTCCCTACCTGAGCCGCCACGCTGGTGGGACCCCCGGGGCTTTGTTTTTGTTTGTTTGTTCTGATTTGATTTATTTGTTTGTTTTCTTTTTCTTTTCTTGGTTTGGGATCCCCTTCTAGTCAGGCGGTACTATGTGACTTGTGAGCTACTCCCTTAATCTACCCACACGTGCAGTGGCATCCCTGGGGGCATTTCTTTTTTCTTGTTTTGTTTTGTTTCTTTCTTTGTTTTCTTTTCTTCTCTTACCTTTTCACTTTTTGTCTTTTTTCATTTCTCAGTTTCTCATCTCTCTGTACTTACATTCTCTTCCTGTCTCCTGAATACCTGGTACTGTGTGTCACCTCTACCACTTCTAGCTAGGCTGTACTTCACGGCCTTAGAGCAACTTCCCCAGTCCTCTCAGCCACACCTATGGGATCCCTAGGGGCTCATTTTTTTTCCCCCTAATTTTTATTTATTAATTTTTTTCTTTTACCCTTTTTCTTTTTCTCCATTTCTCAGTCTCTCATGTCTCTACTCCAATGGCACTCTTTTTTGTTTGTTTCTGTGTATGTTTTTGGCCCTCTTCCCCTCTCCTCATTCCCATACCCATCTTAGCTCCACACATCACAATCTCCCCCCTCTTTCCTGTCTGTCTGCACCGAACGCTGAACATCGCACCACAAAAAAAGCACTACAAAATGACAGCAATAAACTCAGACCTATTAATAATTACACTGAATGTAAATGGCCTAAATGCACCCATACAGAGACAGAGAGTGACAGAATGGATATAAAAACAAGATCCATCAATATGCTGTCTACAAGAGACATAACTTAGAAACAAAGACCTAAATTTATTTAAAAAAGATCAAAGAATGGAAAAAATATATCAAGCAAACAACTACCAAAAAGAGAGGAGTGGCAGTACTAATCTCAGATAAAATATACTTTAAAACAAAATCCACTATAAAAGACAAAGAAAGATATATATAGTGATTAAAGGGATGATCCATCATGAAGACATAACCATAATATACATCTATGCACCCAATGACAGGGCTCCAAAATACATAAAAAGAACTCTAACATCACTGAAAAGAGAAATTGACAGTTCCACTGTAATAGTAGGAGACTTCAACACACCACTCTCAGTAAAGGACAGAATATCTGGAAAGAAACTCAACAAAGATACAGAAGACATAAGGCCACAATCAGCCAGCTTGACCTAATAGACATATATAGAACACTACACCCAACAGCTGCAAAGTACACTTTTTTTTTTTTTTCCAATGCACATGGAACATTCTCCAGAATAAACCACATCTTAGGGCACAGAGCAATCCTCAAAAAGATCCAAATGGTTGAGATAATAAGTATCTTCTCTGACCACAATGTCATCAAGATAAAACTTAACAACAGGAAGAGCAAGGAAAAAAAAATCAGTTACATGGAAACTGAATAACACCTTGCTTATAAACCGCTGGGCAATAGAAGAAATCAGAGATGGAGTCAAAAAATTCCTAGAATCAAATGAGAATGAAAACACATCATAACAAAACCTTTGGGACACAGTAAAGACAGTCCTCAGAGGAAAATTTACAGCAATAGATGCACACATTAAAAAAAGAAAAAAGGGACAAAATCAAAACATTAACTACACAACTCGAACAAATAGAAACAGAACAGCAAAAAAGCCCACAGCCACTAGAAGAAAGGGAATGATAAAGATCAGAGCAGAAATAAGTAAAATAGAGAACAAAAAGACAATAGAAAGAAACAACAAAACCAAAAGTTGGTTTTTTGAAAGAATCAACAAAATCGACAAACCACTGGCCAGACTGACCAAAAAAAACCAGGAGAGGACACAAATAACCCAAATAAGAAATTAAATGGGAGACATTACAACAGATCCAACTGAAATAAAAAGACTAACACAGTATTATGAAAAACTATACCAAATCTGAAAACCTAGAGGAAATTGATAAATTTCTAGAAACACTACCTGCCCAAACTACTACAAAATGATGTTGAAAATCTGAACAGACACATAACAAGAGAAGAGCTTGAAAAGGTAGTAATAATAATAAAAAAAAAATTACCAACAAAAAAAAAGACCTGGCCCAGATGGCTTCACTGGAGAATTTGACCAAACATTCAGAGAAGAGCTTATACTAGTACTACTCAAACTATTTCAGAACATAGAAAAGGAAGAGATACTTCCAAATTCATTTTATGAAGTCAGCATAACCCTGATACCAAAACCAGGCAAATATGCCACAAAAAAAGAAAATTACAGACCAATATCTCTCATGAACATAGATGCAAAAATTCTCAACAAAATTTTAGCCAATAGAATTCAGCATCATATCAAAAAAATAGTACACCAAAACCAAGTAGGATTCATACCAGGTATGCAAGGATGGTTCAACATTAGAAAATCAATCAACGTAATCCACCACATAAATAAAAGGAAAGAATGAATCACATGACCATCTCAATTGACACAGAAAAGGAATTTGACAAAGTCCAACACCCATTCCTGATAAAAACTGTCAACAAAACAGATAGGGAAGGGAAATTGCTTGACATAGTAAAGGACATCCATGCAAAACCAACAGCCAACATCATTCTTAATGGAGAGAGGCTGAAAACATTCCGCTTGAGAACAGGAACAAGACAAGGATGCCCTTTATCTCCACTCCTATTTAACATTGTGCTAGAAGTCCTAACTAGAGCAATAAGGCAAGAAAAAGAAATAAAGGGCATCCAAATTGGTAATGAAGAAGTTAAACTGTCTTTGCTTGTGAATGATATGATACTATACATAGAAAACCCTAAAGACTCCGTGAGAAAACTACTGGAACTAATAGAAAGAGTCAGCAGAGTAGCAGGATAAAAGATAAACATACAAGAATCAATTGGATTCCTATACACCAATAAATAGAACAATGAAAAGGAAATCAAGAACAAAATACCATTTATAATAGCCCCTAAAAAAATAAAACACTTAGGAATAAATCTAGCCAGGGATGTAAAAGACCTATCCAAAGAAAACTACAACACACTACTGCAAGAAACCCAAAAGGCTCTACATAAATGGAAAAACATACCATGCTCATGGATAGGTAGATTCAACATTGTGAAAATGACAGTTCTACCCAAAGCAATTTACAAATCAACGCAATCCCAAACCAAATACTAATAACATTCTTTAAAGAGAGGGAAAAAGTAATCATTAACTTTATATGGAAAGAGAAGAAGCCACAGATAAGTAAAGCACTACTGAAGAAGAAGAATAAAGT
>NW_004444174.1:1148939-1155541 GCF_000243295.1 Trichechus manatus latirostris
ACTGGTACAATGACAGATACATTGACCAATGGAACAGAATTGAGAACCCAGATGTAAATCCATCCACCTATGGTCACCTGATCTTTGACAAGTTCCCCAAGCACATCAAAGGGAACAGACAGTCTTTTTAACAAACGGTGCTGGCAAAACTGGATATCCATCTGCAAAAAAATGAAACAGGACCCATACCTCACACCATACACAAAAACTATCTCAAAATGGATCAAAGACCTAAATATAAAGCCTAAAACTATAAAGTTCATAGAAGAAAAAATAGGATCAACACTAGAGGCCCTCATGCATGGCATTAACAGGCTAGACACCATAACCAACAACACACAATCTCCAGAAGATAAGATAAATAACTGGGAAGTTGTAAAAATTAAACACTTATGCTCATGAAAAGAGTTCACCCAAAGAGTAAAAAGAGAACATACAGACTGGGAAAAAAACAATTTGGACATTCCAAGTCAGACAAAGGTCTAATCTCTAAAATCTATAAGAAAATCCAACACCTGTACAACAAAAAGACAAATAATCCTATTAAAAAATGGGCAAAGGAAATCAACAGACACTTCACCAAAGAAGACGTTTAAGCCGCCAACAGACACATGAGGAAATGCTTGCAATTGCTAGCCATTAGAGAAATACAAATTAAAACCAAAATTAGATACCATCTTACCCCAGCATTACTGGCACGCATCAAAAACACTGGAAATAACAAATGTTGGAGAGGCTGTGGGGAGATTGGAACTCTTATGCACTGCTGGTGGGAATGCATAAAGATACAAACATTTTGGAAAATGATATGGCGCTTCCCTAGAAAGCTAGAAATAGAAATGCCATATGATCCTGCAATCCCACTCCTAGGAATATATCCTAGAGAAATAAGAGCTGTCACACGAATAGACATATGCACACCCATGTTCATTGCAGCACTGTTTGCAATAGCAAAACGATGGAAACAACTTACATTCCCAACAACAGATGAATGGATATACAAACTATGGTACATACACAATGGACTACTATGCAGCAATAAAGAACAATGATGAGTCTGTGAAACATCTCATGACATGGATGAAACTGGAAGACATTATGCTGAGTGAAATAAGTCAATCACAAAAGGACAAATATTGTATGAGACCACTACTGTAAAAACTCATGAAAAAGTTCACACACAATCTTTGTTGGTTACAAGGGATGGGAGGGGTGGGAGTGGGGGAAATACTAAATAGACAATAGAGAAGTGGTAACTTTGGTGAAGAGTAAGACAGTACACAATACTGGGGAAGCCAGCACAACTTGTACAAGGAGAGGTCATGGAAGCTCCATAGATACATACAAACTCCCTGATCGACTGAATTGCTGGGTAGAGGGTTGTGGGGTCCATGGTACCAGGGAACATCTAGCTCAATTGGTATAACACAGTTTAAAAAGACAATGTTTTACATTCTACTTGGTGAGTAGCGCCTGGGGTCTTCAAAGCCTGTGAGCAGCCATTTAAGATACTCTGCTGGTCTCACCCATATGGGAGCAAGGGAGAATGAAGAGAACAAGATACAATGAAAAGATTAGTCTAAAGGACTAATGGACCACAACTACCACGGCCTCCACCAGACTGAGTCCAGTGCAGCTAGATGGTGCCAGGCTACCACCGCTATTCACCAATCACCAATCACAACAGAGTGTCCCGGACAGAACTGGAGAAAAACCTAGAACAAAATTCTAACTCACAAAAAAAGACCAGATTTGCTGGTCTGACAGAAGTTTTGTTATGATTAGCCTACAAACTCCCGGACACCCTTTTAGCTCAGCAATGAAGTCACTCCCGAGGTTCACCATTCAGCCAAAGATTAGACAGCCCCATAAAACAAAATGAGACTAATGGAGCACAACAGTCCAGGGACAAGGACTAGAAGGCAGGAGGGGACAGGAAAGCTGATAATACGGAACCCAAGGTTGAGACAGGACAATGTTGACATGTCATGAGGTTGTTAAACATTGTCATAAAGCAATATGTGTACTGTTTAATGAGAAACTCTTTGTTCTGTAAACCTTCATCTAAAGTACAATAAATAAATTAATTAAAAAAAGAAAGGAAAGTAGGCAGAACAAGGAATCTGAGGTCTGAAAAGAGGAATCTAGGCAAGGGACTGAAATTTAGAGGCGAGACTCTAGTTTCCAGGAGTCTGTAAACCTGTCATGCTAAATAGGGACCTGGTAATTGGGAGAGGCATGACTAGACTTCAGTTATTGGTAAAAACCCAGGGACGGACTGGATAGAAGTTCTGAGATCAGAGAAGTTCCAGAACTTAGGGGTGGATTTGGATCTCTAAGTAGGGTTGGTGGCTCTATTGGTTAAGAACAGAGACGTGCTGAAGCCTCACCATTTGGTTTATTCATTCGAGTTATAGACTGGGACATTATAATGTGGGTTAAGAGTATGGACTCTGGACCCAAACAGCTGGACTATAATTCCTGTCTCCCCGACTTACCAGTTGTGTGTCCTTAGAGAAGTCTCTGTGCCTCACTTGCCTCATATAACGGATGCTAGTAGTATCAGATGAGACAATGCATACCATACACTTAGCACAGGACTGGCACACAGTACATGCTGGATACATGCAGTGCATTTTTGTTGTGATTAGCCTACAAACTCCATGCTTCTCTCCTACTTCTCCTCAAACTCACCTATGGATGTTGGCACATGTTCCCTCTGCTTGGCACATTCAACTGTGTCAATTTATTTTCATCCTTTAGGTCTCAATTCAGACATCATTTCTGGGCTGGCAGGGAAGTTCTACCCAGACCCTCTTGAAATGAAGTGTCGCTCTTTTGTGCTCAAGCAGTACCTGTGCTTTTCCTATCATGTATTTAATCATTTCTTTCTCTATATCTCCCATTAGACTCTAAGCTC
This sequence comes from Trichechus manatus latirostris, assembly GCF_000243295.1. Taxonomy (NCBI): domain Eukaryota; kingdom Metazoa; phylum Chordata; class Mammalia; order Sirenia; family Trichechidae; genus Trichechus; species Trichechus manatus. The sequence continues at coordinate 1,151,860 of NW_004444174.1, forward strand.
CATGTGTTTTGGGATTTCACAAGTTTTTTTTTTTTCCACTGCTGTATCAGCAGCACTGGTACAGAATAGAATCTCATCAAATGTTCGTTAATTAAATGAATAAATGTTGAGAGACCCTCTCTCCCATACTTAGATACTATTAGAAAGCCATAATCTGACAGGATTTCTCTGTTACAATTTAATTTGGGGGCTGCTAGGAATTGTAGGAAGCGCTGGTGGCACAGTGGTTAAGAGCTTGACTGCTAGCCAAAAGATTGGCAGTTCAAATCCACTCGCCTCTCCTTGGAAACTGTACGGGAAAGTTCTACTCTGTCCTATAGCGCAAGCCAGAACTAGAAGGTCTGAGGTGAGAAATGAAGTCCCTTTCAGAAAGTGGCAGTGAAAACCACCATTCCTGTCTGCCTCCTGCAATAAAGGTGTTTGTAAGGACAGCTTTCACCTTGAGTGTATCAGGCACGTCGCCCAAGCTGCTGTGGCAGCTAGAATCTTTCCCAAGCTAGTTTGAGTAATCTTGCCTGGAGAGTAGTTAGCAAAGGACAGCCCAACATCATAAAGTAGAACAAAGCATTCTGAGAAGTGCAATATGTGCTTTCCTATTTGTGTGCGTGTATGTGTGCCTTAAATAACATGCAAGATGCTGCACTTCTTAGTATTAATAGTCTGTTATCTTACATCCCTTTTATTTTTATTGACTTCTCTGCCTATATGAACAAAATGGTAAACTCCACCAGCAGGGCAAACTTCTGGAACCAAGTTGGGGTCTAGAAGGCTGTGCGGACCTGAAAAAGTAAAGTCACAGGAGACAGGTGTCCCCTCCTTTCTCTTTCTGGGCTCTTCTCACTGCAGGAAGAATGTATTAGTTTTATATTGCTACAAATAAGCAACTACAAAGTGAGATGCATAAAACAACAGACATTATCTCATAGTTTCAATGGGTCAAGATTGGTTATTTGCTCAGGGTCTCACAAGGTTGCAATAAAGTTGTCTCCAGGCTGTGTTCCTTTCTGGAGTTTGGTGTTCTCTTTCAGTTTCAGGCAGAATTCTCTTCCTTGCAACTATAGACTGAGGTCCCCATTTTCTTGCTGCCTGTCAGCCAGGGCCACTCTCAGCAATTACATGTCACCACAGTTTCTTGACACAAGGTCCTCTCACATTCCCTCTCACAATATGCCAGCTTGCTTCTTTAGGGCCAGCAGGACAATCTCTTGTTTGAGTCTACTAAGATGGAGTCTTACGTAATATAATCATGGGAGTACATCCCATCACCTTTACGATATTCTACTGGCTGTAAATTATACATTCTGCCTGCACTCAGGAGGAAGGATTATACAAGGCTATGAGTCATTGGGGATCACCTTGGGGTGTTCCTACCATAGGGAACAATCATGGAAGCTTCTTGGAGACCTCTAATCAACTCTCACTGCTGAACCATTTGTAGAGACTTTCTACAAATCTCTCTGCCCATGCAGGTGGCAGAGTTCACCTGGGAAGAGCTAATTTTGAAGAAGAAAATTGGATCATTAACCAAAAGCAAGTGATTGTTGGAGCCAGAGAGATAGCTGGCTTCCTCCTCTTGTGCTTTCAACAATGAAAAACTATAGCCACGTGTACCTGTTATAGGTTTGGGGAGCTGCAACTAGGGCTGTAATGTTTGACTCTCACTGTACAGTTTGGAAAGAGTATATTTTGACTTAAAACACTTGTTATCGAGTCAAGTCCGATTCATAGCAACCCTATAGGACAGAGCAGAACTGCTCCATAGGGTTTCCAAGGACTGGCTGGTGGATTCGAAGTGCTGACTTTTTGGTCAGCAGCCATAGCTCTTAACCGCTGCACCACCAGGGCTCCCTTATTTCCAACCTGCTATTAAGAGGAGAGACAACTGAGAGTTACAGTGCTACTACAATTGCTTGGAGGCACCATTGCTGTCAGTCTGATTAATAAGAACAAATCTGTGAGATGCATTCTGTTCCTTAGCAGCTAAAGTCAGTTCCCCTATCTTCGTGCATTGCTGTAAGCCCTGAGGGGTCAGCAGAACCCTTAAGGAGCAAGGAGAGGATGTGTGTGTGTGTGTGTGTTTGTGTGTGTGTATGTGTGAGCATGCATGCGGATATAGGGGTGGCACTGCCTTACGTAAGTTATTGCTGAACAGCTGTATAAAGATGAGGCTGAATGGAAAACTTTTTCTCCCCTTTTCTCCTTTCTGTATGCCTTCAAAGACTCTAATACTTTATTCTATTGTAAAGCGCTTTCCTAATTATGCCAAATCAGTAAAGGCTCTTGAAACTTCTAATCCAAAGTCAATGTGTCCTAATAAACAGAAACTACAGGAGTAAACAGAAAATCACTACATATCAAATATTCAAGAGGAGAAATGGGAAGAGACCTGAGTGTGATCTCATGCCTACTCACCTGGGGACAAAGTAGCCAAATATAGGAGTCTGAGGGGACCATCTGGGTTTCACTCAGTCACTTAAATAAAAGAAATGATGCAGATTCAAGTAAAAGTAAAACTGAACTTGAAGCAGCATCCATGTTTGGTAAAAACAGTTTTCCAGCCAGTGAGCTAAAATGAAGGACTGAGGGTTTCTTTGCATTTGTCTTTCAAGCTTCTGTGGGAAGAGTTTTTCTCTAGAGTTGAACTGAGAGGGCCCATTGCTTTGAGCAATCCAGGCCTGTTCACGGCACAAAAGGGAGAACTTGTCCTAACTTGAGACTGAAACCCTGGGAAAGAACTCAAATCACGCTCAATGACTTTTGAATATTCTTTCTAGTGTCTCAGCAAGCTGTGTTAAAGGCAGACACCAGGGCAATTTGATGGGATAATAAAAAGATGGAAGTCGACACTGGAGAGGAGATAATTTCTGAGGCACTGGGAGGCCACTGAATGTAAACACAAGAAGTTTCTTCTCAATTTCCTCCCCTCCCCCAGTCTCAGATAATGTGAGTGAGGGCTGCGTTGACAAATCAGATACAGGTTGTCTGTAATTTTTTTTTTTAATAATATTTTATTGTTTTCGATGAAGGTTTACGTAGCAGTGTATGTTCCCATTCAACAATTTCTACACAAATTATTCAGTGACATTGGTTACATTCTTCACAATGTGCAAATATGCTCATTATTTCTGTTCTGGTTGTTCAGTTTCCATTAATCTATTTTCCCTTGCCCCCTTACATTGTTATCTTTGTTTTAAGTAATTGTTTGGTCTCATATAGACGATTTTTTTTTGCCTTTTTTTTGTTTATTGCTGTAGTTTAAATGAAAGTTTACATTTCAAGTTAGTCTCTTATACAAAAATTTATACAAACATTGTTATGTGACCCTAATTGCTCTCCGTATACTGTGACAGCACACTCCTCCTTTCCAGCCCTGATTTCCCATGTCCATTCAACCAGCTCCTAACCCTCTCTGCCTTCTCATCTCACCTCCAGACAGAAGCCACCAATTTAGTCTCATGTATCTAGTTGAGCTAAGAAGCACACTCTTCACGAGTATCATTATATGTCCCACAGTCCAATCCAATCTTTGTCTGAAGCATTGGCCTTGGAAATTGTTTTAGTTCTGGGCTGATAAAGAATCCAGGGGCCATGCTTTCTAGGGTTCCATCAGTCTTAGTCAGATCATTAAGTCTGGTCTTTTTACTAGAATTTGAGCTCTGCACCCAACCTTTCTCCTGCTCCA
>NW_004444174.1:1155641-1203689 GCF_000243295.1 Trichechus manatus latirostris
TCCAGGTGGGTTGGGACCAATTGATGCATCTTAGATGGCCACTTGGAAGCTTTTAAGACCCCAGACGCCACTCACCAAAGTAGGATGCAGAACATTTTCTTAACAAACTTTGTTATGCCAATCGACCTAGATGTCCCCTGAAAGCATGGTCCCCAGACTCCTACCTCTGTTACTCTGTCTTTCAAAGTGTTTGATTGTATTCAGGAAACTTCTTAGCTTTGGTTTAGTCCAGTTGTGCTGACTTACCCTGCAGTGTGTGCTGTCCTTCCCTTCACCTAAGATAATTCTTGCCTACTATCTAGTTAGTGAATAATTCTCACCCTCCCTCCCTACCATCGTAACCATCAAAGAATGTTTTCTTCTGTGTTTAAACCTTTTCTTGAGTTCTTATTATAGTGGTCTTAAATATTTGTCCTTCTGTGATTGACTAAATTTGCTCAGCATAATACCCTACAGATTCCTCCATGTTATGTTTCACAGCTTCATTGTTGTTCTTTATCTTTGCGTAGTATTCCAGTATGTGGATATACCATAATTTGTTTATCCATTCGTCCATTGATAGGCACCTAGGTTGTTTCCATCTTTTTGCTATTGTGAACAGTGTTGCACTGAACATGGGTGTGCATGTATCTATTCATGTGATGGCTCTTATTTTTCTAGGATATATTCCAAGGAGCAGGATTGCTGGATCGTATAGTACTTCTATTTCTAGCTTTTTAAAGAAGCTCCAGATTGATTTCTAAAGTTGTTGTACCATTTTACATTCCCACCAACAGTGTATAGGTGGAGATTAGATGCCGATCAGATTTGTCGTAGCCGGAAATTTTTTCCAAGTCTGTAGGTTGTCTTTTTACCCTTTTGGTAAAGTCTTTTGATGAGCATAAGTGATTTTTAGGAGCTCCCAGTTATCTAGCCTCTCTTCTGGTGCTTCTGCATTGTTACTTATGGTCCGTATTGTGTTTCTGCCATGTATTAGGTCTCCTAGTGTTGTCTCTATTTTTCCTTCCATGATCTTTATTGGTTTTGATTTTATGTTTAGGTCTTTCATCCATTTTTAGTTATTTTTTGTGCATGGTGTGAGGTATGGGTCTTGTTTCAGTTTTTTGCAGATGGATATCCAGTTATGCCAGCACCATTTGTTAAAGAGACTGTCTTCTCCCCAGTTAATGGACTTTGGGACTTTGTCAAATATCAGTTGCTCATAGGTGGATGAATTTATGTCTGGATTCTCAATTCTGTTCCATTGATCTACATATCTGTTTTTGTACAAGTACCAGGCTGTTTTGACTACCATGGTAGTATAATAGTTTCTAAAATCAGGTAGCGTGAGGCCTCCCACTTTGTTCTTCTTCTTGAGTAATGCTTTTGTAATTTTTTAAATAAATTATTCTTATCTAGATGAGGTTATAGCTAAAGAGGAGGGCATATTACTATACCAGACATGCCACATTTTGATGATGCCACAGGGTTAGCAGCCACCCCTATGTAAGGTAACTTATCTAGTCACTCCAAGCTTAGGGCCTGTTGGTGGGGCCTTGTATATTGAGATTCCTATCAGCTTGGCCTGTTAAGAGAAATGAAGCAGAGCAAAATTTTCAGACATCCCCAACTAGGGATGGTGCCTAGCCTCCACAACAGTCTGTATTGAAGGACTGAATTTGCCAGTTCTGGTAAGTCAGGCTTCCACAACAAGCAGGAATTGGAAAGAAGAACTTTATTATACTCTCAGGTCCTGGGGGAACACAGTGTGCCCAAGGGCCACATGGAGAGTGCATGGATAAAAAGAAAGCGAGATGGTGGACATACGGCACATTCTTTTTTAGGTTCCGAGGGTGCAGGCTAAGTTTTTATTGGGTCTTTTAAAGGAGGGAGGTGGGAATAGTCAAAGTGGGTGGTGGTTTCATCTGTGTGTAAGGATCTTATTAGCATAGCACACTTAGTGGTTTGGGTGGGGCAACACGAGGACCCAGCCTATGTTCTGGCCACTCTTAGGCAGTTATCTAGGTTACCATAAAAGTAAATCAGGAGGTGTTGGGGGTTCCTAGTGGGAAACAGCCAGATGCTGTTCATGCAGGCCTCTAAGTTGACCAAACTAAAATGGATGCTGTTGAAATCAATAAAATGGAGGCTGACCAAACTTATGACAGTGTCATGGGAAGAGTGGCCTGGTGGGACCAAGTGAGTCTGCAGGTCAGACAGAGGCTAAAATTTGTCAATATTGTTAGACCAACCTGCCTTGACATGTGGTTAACCACCTGCAGTTAGGGCTGGAGGATGTTTAGGCGGCATTTAGGTAATACATTATGAAGTGTTTTCCCACACACAGGAGTCAAACAGATTTGGGCTCTGAGGCCACCTCTGAATCAGCTGTCATAAAGCATTTTTGCTGATTCCAGCTGCCCTTCCTCTTGGACAAGACAGCTCTGTCCCTGAGGTAAGTCCTTCTAGACACTGAGTGAGGTCTTGAAAAAATCTGGGAAATGTTGAGAACCAAAATAATTAAGTACAGCAATCAATTATAAGCTATTAATAAGAAGAATAATTCATGAATCCACACTGATAATAAACAGATAATGAATGGCATAAAAGAGATGACTTTTTTATATTAGAATGCAGAAGGCCAACTACAAAATACAGAGAGTGGGAGTGGGCAAATTATCATTCTGCATCTATTGTAGTAAAGATTGGATCAGGTAGGAATCATCAATGGTTGCTAAATCTAGGGAGAAATCTTTGATGTGGAGCAGGATATTTATATGGTCTTAAAGTAACTCCCCGGAGATTGCCTGTTACTTTCAAAGGAGAGCAAAAATAGTCATTATACCTTGTATAAATGAAACAACATCTTGACTGGATTTTCAAAATTATCATCACGAATGCAGGATAGATGGACATCGTATGCCTCCAGATTTGACTTCCCCAAAATACAAAACAAAACAAAAGAAATTGCAGTCAAGTCAATTCCAACTCATAGGGACCCCATACATTGCAGAATGGAACTGTACTTCTTAGGGTTTCCAAAGCTGTGAACTTTCAAAAGCAGATGCCAGGACTTTCTTTCAAGGAAACTCTACATGGATTTGAACCATCACCCTTTTGGCTAGTAGTCTAGCACTTAATGTTTTGTAGCACCCAGGAATGAAGTTTGACTCCTAGAGAAGAAAAAAAGATCACTAGGTAGTTTTTTTATCTGGATGCATTATCTAAAACTAATCTTGAGTGAACAACAGGCAAACCCAATAGGAGGAATATTCAACTAAAAAGGAGGGGGGGCTAGATTGCATTTTTCAAATTTGTTAATGGCATAAAAAACAAAGTTTCTGATACGAGCCAGATTAAAAGAAACTAAAGAGACATAACAACTGGACAGTCGAGGGGATACTATAAAGGAGTTTTTTTGGTCAATAGACAAAACTGGCATACAGATATGTATTATTTAAAGTATTGTATCAATATTAAATGATTGTATTTTTGTGCAGGTAACATGCATGTTCTGCTTTTCTTGCCAATCACATCCTTTCCCCTCCCCCCACTAAGGTGTTTTCGTAAAAAAATTAACATATCACTTACAGAAAATACCCCTGGAGGTTAGGTGATTGGCAAAAAAAAAAAAAAAAAATAGAAGGCGGGTGTTATTTGTGTAAAAAGATGGTACCTGAGGTTGAGAATTTTTCTGTGGTTATGTAAGAGAATATCAAATATCATTATTTTTAGAAAATAAAAATAAAAATGTTTAGGGATAAAAAACTATAATATGTGCTTGCTAACCTCAAACTATTCAGGAGACAGAAAGAGAAAGAGTGAGAAGGAGGGTAGGAGAGAAAGAGACACAGACTGAACCATGTCAGTAACAGCTGAATCTAGGCAAGGAGTATATAGGTGTTCTTTATACTATTTTTGTTCTTGTTACTTTAATTTTGAAATAATTTCCAAATAGTTTTTAAAAAATCCCAAAATATTAAGTTTTATTATTTAAAAAAAGTAAATGTGTATTTATTTTGCTCCCATTTATTCTAAAATGAATACAAAGACCCACAAACTCATTAATATGCATGAAAGTGCCTGGAAAGAGACATAAGAGAAGAAAATGTTAATGGCATTTGCCTCTGGTTCATGGACTATATATATGAATGGGAGCGAGACTTACTTTTCACTATATAACACTTTTTCAAAGTTTGAATTTTTAAAAATGCATGTATATTTTAAATGAAAAACAAAGCTAGCTTAATTTGATTTAATACACATTTATTGATTGCTTCTGTACTTTGTGCTGGGCTCTAGAAATATAATTAAAAAACAAAATAAAACATTGTATTTTGAATCTCCTGTTTGAAGTAGCTCATGTTTTAGTTGAGGGGAGAGGGATATAATGAAGAAAGTTAAAAGACCTAAGATGCTGTTATTAGAATGAAATAAAGGGAAAAAGTATGAAACCCTGGTTGCACATCTGGATGTCCCACTGATTTAATTGCAGTTCACCTAAACCGTTTATGCTTTTTCTCCCTCTGTAAGAGGGTAACACTTTTCCCACTATGTTCCACATAAAGGTGTTCTGAAGATTAATGAGATCATTTTTACGGCGATTCCTGAACTTCACATTGAAAGGGTATAAAATAAATACAAAAAGATAATGATATTATTAATGTCAATTGCAAAACATGCCACTTTGAAACACATTCAAATGTAAAAGAAAAAAAGAAAAAAAAGATGCAGGGCTTTCTTAAATTAGCTTAAGGCTTTTGCCAGCTCTCTGAAATTTCTGTGTAATCTGGAATTTAACAGGAAATGTAAGCATGTTCCTTCCTCCACAGGATTCCATGAAGGCAAATTTTCATGTTATCAAAGCCAGATTTACTGAGACATTGAAAAAGTGATGACTTTGGGACAATTACCTTGCATTTATTCCACTGAGACTGAATCGAAGTTTGTCATAGCCTCTTATGACCTTTTTGGATCATGTCCAGTTTTAATAGTGCAGTTGCTGTGGAACGTTTCCAAAAAGAAAAAGACAAGAACGCCAACAAAACACCACTGTATAAAAGCAAACAAAGTTTAAAAGAATGTGTGTTGAAAGGATGTTAAGGGTCAACCTTAAAATCACAAAAGCAATACATTTCAAGTTAGAGGTTGAAATATGGGTCTTAGAGATTTCCATGGTACCATATATTACTGTTTTTATTGAATAATCCTTAATGCTATTCAGATAGCCTGCAAATACATGAGCTCTGTTAAAAAAAAGAACATTTTAGGTTTTTAATATTTACACGATGAGTTTGCATAATACTTTATATTTTCCTTCGCCAAAGGCTTTCACATTATCTCATTTGAGAGTCTGAGCTGCTTGTTGAATGGCCTTTTCATTAAATCACATCACCTCTGCAGTAACTTTTCTTTCCTCTTATAACTGAAAGTACATCTTAATTATAACCGTAAATAATTCTATGCTTTATTATTGTGCAGGACGGAATATTGATTATTGAGTAAAAGGCTTAACAATTTGAAGATGACACACACAATATAAATTTAGATCTGCTACAGAGCTATATTGGCACTGTCCAGGTTTTCTAGCACATTACAGCTATCCCTTCAGCAACAGCTTTAGAGTTGCAGATTCTGAAACCATGTAAGCTGGATTTAAATCAACTCTATGACAGTGTAGAATGCACCCACCCACATCTTCACTGCCTTTTTTCATGTTTTAGTAAACTTGAAGATTGTAGTAGAAAACGTCAGATATTGCAGCATGATAAACAAGGAAACTATGAAAATGTGTAAAATAGAATAAGGTAGTATTCAAAACAACTATATTACTTCAATCATGGATCATTCTTTGAAAACTGCTCAAAGTACCTTCTATGTGTACAGCCTTTTGTATTGCTTGAATATACAGTGCACTGACAAGACATGCAAGTTAACTCTGATATTTAGGGTTAACAGACTCCTTAAATAAGACTCTCTATGTGAGAGGAAAAGCTACTAATGCAGCTTGATACTGACTTCCTAATATTTTCATGGTTAAATACAGCTTTTCAAAAAGTAAAAAGAAACTACCAGATTGAAGCTCAGTTGTTATGTTTATTATTGTCTGAGTACTGATTTTATAATAAATATTAGCTAAAATAGACTTAAATTTTGGTAAATAATTCTATTCATTTAAAATGACTCTACAACCACAGCATGCATATTTTACTTTTTTTTCAGCAGATGCTAAGCCCACAGAATATAGTAGGGGTTAAAAATAAAGCTTCAGAACAAACTTTTATTCATATAAAAAGAAAAAATGCAACTGTATTGTTTTACTTATGCAATGTGTGCAATTTTTTAAATCTCTCTGAGATCCACTGAAGATTAAACAATCGTGTTGCTACATATTTACTGTTCCGAAATATATCTGACTGGATACTTGTCACAATTATAATCACAGCCAACATTTATCCTGTACTTACTATGTGCCAGATATGGACTGTTCTAAGGGTTTAAATGCATTACCCTACTTAATTCTTCAATAACCCTATGAAATAGAGGTTAGTAGAACCCAGGCTGTGTGACTCCAGAGTCTGATTCACTATTTCAGGATGCTACTATGAGTGTTGTGGTAATCAGTGTGTGTGTCCCTGAAATGAAAAATGTGTTCTTGATAATTTTTAGTAGACATTATTCTTAGAGTAGTTTTAGGTTTAGAGAAAAATTGTGCAGCAAGTACAGACAGCACCTATATACTCCCACTCCCTCTGCGGTTTCTCCTATTATAACATCCTGCATTTGTGTGCTGTAATTGTTACAACTGATGAACCAGTACTGAAGCGTTATTACCTTTAAACTTCAGTTTAAAGTCCATCGTTATATTAGGGCACACTCTGTGTTGTACAGTTCTATGGTATTTGAAAAATGCATAATGTCATGTATCCACCATTATTTGTAATGCAGAATAGTCTCATTTCCCTAAAAATGTCCCGTGGTTAAAAAAAAAAAAAAATTGTCATGTGTTCCACTTACTCATTCCCTGAACCTTGCTGAACCCCTGGTGTCATGGATTGAATTGTGTCCCCCAAAAAATGTGTGTAGCAACTTGGCTAGGTCATGATTCCTGGTATTGTATGATTGTGTTATCTGATGTGATTTCCTTACGTGTTGTAAACTCTATCACTATGACGAGATTATATGTGATCTTCTCATGTGTTGTAAATTTTATCACTGTGATGAGGTTATACTGATGAGGTTGACAAGATTAGTGTCTTAATGCAATCTCTTTTGAGATATAAAAGAGAAAAGAGAGCAGAGACACATAGGAACCTTGTACCACCAAGAAAGCATTGCCGGGAGCAGAGCGCGTCCTTTGGACCTGAGGTTCCTGCGCAGAGAAGCTCCCAGACCAAGGGAAGACTGATGACATGGACCTTCCTCCAGAGCCGATGGTGAAAGCGTTCCCTTGGAGCTGAAGCCCGGAATTTGGACTTGTAGCCTACTGCACTGTGAGAGAATAAACTTCTCTTTGCTAAATCCATCCACTTGTGGTATTCCTGTTAGAGCAGCACCAGATGACTGAGACACCAGGCAACCACTGATTTTTACTGTCTTTTCTAGACATGTAGTAAGGTTGAAATCATACAGTACATAACTTTCTCAGATTGGTTTCTTTCACTTAGCAATGCGTATTTAAGGTTTCTTTACGTGTTTTCCTAGCTTGGTAGCTCATTTCTTTTCGTTGCTGAATAGTATTTCACATTGTATCAATGTATTACAGTTTGTTTATTCATTCTTCCATTGAAGGACATCTTGGTTGCTTCCAATTTGGAGCAATTATGAATAAAGCTGCTATGAACATTCATGTGCAGGTTTTTGTGTGAATGTAAATTCTCAGCTCCTCTGGGCAAATACTAAGGAGCAAGATTGCTGTATCTTATGGTAAACCTATGTTTAGCTTTGTAACAAACTGCCAGACTGTCTTCCAAAGTGGCTGTACCATTTTGCATTTCTACCAGCGAGGAATGAGAGTTCCATTTCTCCACATCCTTGCCAGCATTTTGTACTGTCATTGTTTTGGATTTTAGGCATTCTGAGAGGTGTGTAGTGGTATCTCATTGTTATTTGGATTTGCAGTTCTCTAATGATATATAATGTTGAGTATCTTTTTATACTCCATGCCTCTTTACCATCTGTGTGTCATCATTGGTGAGGTGTCTGTTCAGATATCTTCCCCATTTTTAAATTTGGTTGTTTATTTTCTTATTGTTGAGCTTTAAGAGTTCTTTTATATTTACATACAAATCCTTTATCAGATTTGTATTTTGCAAATATTTTCTCCCACTCTGTGACTTGTTATTTTTTTCTTTTGACAGTATCTTTCTCAGAGTAGAAATTTTTAATTTTAATAAAGTCCAGCTTATCCATTTTTTGTTTCATGGTTTGTACTTTCAGTGTTATATCTAAAAAGTCATCACCAAAGTCACCTAGTTTTGTCTTATGTTCTTTTAAAAGTTGTGCAGTTTTATGATTTACATTGATATCTATGACCCCTTTTGAGTTAATTTTTGTAAAAGGTGTAAGTCCTGTGTCCAGATTCATATTATCTGCACGTGGATATCCAGTTGTTACAGTATCATTTGTTGAAAAGACTATTCTTTCTCCACGAATTGCTTTCTCTATTTTGTCAAAGATGAGTTGACTGTATCTGTGTGGGTCAGTTTCTTTGTCTATTCTTTCTCCAATACATTGTCTTCATCAATGCAGTTTATATAGTAAGTAATGAAGTTGAGTAGTATCAGTCCTCCAACTTTGTTCTTCCGTATTGTATTGGCTATTCTGGGTCTTTTGCTTTCCCATGTAAACATAAGATTCAGTTTCTCTGTATTCACAAAGTAACTTGCTGGGATTTGAATTAGGAACTGACATCTTAACAATGCCTTCCTATCCATGAATATGCAATATTTTTCCATTTACTTAGATCTTCTTTGATTTTCTTTCATCAGTTTTATAGTTTTCCTCATATAGATCTTGTACACATTTTGTTAGTTTAATACCGAAATATTTATTTCTTTAGTGCCAATGTAAATGGTGGAGTTCCTGGGTGACAGAAACAGTTAAATGCTTGGCTGCTAACCTAAAAGCTGGCTTTTTGAACCTACACAGGGGTGTCTTAGAAGAAAGTCCTGGTAATCTGCTTCCAAAAGGTCACAGCCATGAAAACCCTATGGAGATCAGTTTTATTCTGCAAAACAAGGGGTCGCTATGAGTCGGAATAGAATTGATGATATCTGGTTTAATGTAAATTATGTTGTGTTTTTCATTTTAAATTTCAATTGATCATTGCTGGTATTTAGGAAAGCAAATGACTTTTATAAGTTAACGTTTTATCCTAAAACATTGCCATACGCTTATTATTTCCAGTTTTTTTTTTTTTTTTTTTTTTTTTTTGGTCAATTCTTTGGGATTTTCTACGTAGATCATCATACCGTGTGTGAACAAAGAGAGTTTTATTTCTTTCTCCCCAATCTGTATACTTTTGTATCTCGTTTTCCTCTCATTATTTTAGCTAGGACTTTCATTATGATGTTGAATAGGAGTGGTGATAAGGGACATCCTTGTCTTTTTTCCTGTTTTAGGAAATTATCTACTTTCCCTAAGAGAAAGTAGGGGACCATCTACTTTCTCACTATTAGGTGTGATGCTAGCTGCAGGGTTTTTTTTTTTTTTTCTTTTGTAGATGTCCTTTATCAAGGTGAGGAAGGTGCCCTCTATTCCTAGTTTGCTAAGAATTTTTATCATAAATGGTGTTAGATTTTGCCAAATGTACTTTGTGCATCTATTTATCTGATCATATGATTTTTCTTCTTTAGCAAGTTGATGTGATGAATTACATTAATTAATTTACAAATGTTGAACTAGCCTTGCATAACTGCAAAATATCCCACATGGTTGTGATGTATAATTCTTTTTATACATTATTGGTTTTGATTTGCTAATATTTTTTTGAGAGTTTTGCATCTATGTTTAAGAGAGATCTTTTTTTCTTATATATGTATTCAATGCTGAGAATTTCCCTCTGAACACTGATTTTGCTGCATCCCACAAATGTTAGATAAGTTGTATTTTCATTTTAATTCATTTCAAAACATTTTTAAATTTATCTTGAGACATCTTGTCTGACTCATGTGTTGTGCAAATATGGGTTGTTTGTTGCTGTTGTTAATTGTCGTGAAGTGAGCTGCAAGTTATGGTGACCACAAGCTCAATGGAAGAAAACATTGCCCGATCCTGTGCCATCTTCATGATCGTTGGTCTGAAGGCGTTCGTTGTTGCAGCCACTGTGTATTTTGAGAGTCTTTCAACCTAGAAGGCTCATCTTACAGCACTATATCAGACGATATTCTGTTGTGACCCATAAGATATTTACTGGCTAATTTTCAAAAGTAGATAGTCAGGCCTTTCTTCCTAGTCTGTCTTAGTCTGGAAGCTCCACTGAAACTGGTCTGCCATGGGTAACCCTGCTGGTATTGAAATAGCAGTAGCCTAGCTTATAGCATCACAGCAACACACAAGCCACCTCAGTATGACAGACTAAATATTTCAGGTATCTTTCAGTTATTGATTTCTAGTTTAATTCCATAGTGGTCTGAGACATGCTTTGTATGGTTTTTATTCTTTTAAATTTGTTAAGATTAGTTTTACAGTCCAGGATGTCATCTATGTTGATTAATGTTCAATGGGAACTTGAGTAGAATGTGCATTCTGCTGTTGTTGGATAAAGTATCTTCTAAATGTCAATTAGATCCAGTTGATTGATGGTGCTGTTTAGTTCAACTATGTCATTGCTGATTTTCTGCCTGCTTGATATGCCAATTACTGACAGAAAGGTATTGAAGTCTCCAGGTATATTTGTAGATTTTTCTATTTTTCCTTGTAGTTCAGTTTTTGCTCAAGAAGTTTGAGGCCCTGTTTTCAGTTTCAAACACATTCAGTATCAATATGTCTTCTTAGAAAATTGACCCCTTTATTATCATGCAATTATCTTCTCATTTTCTGATCATTTTCCTTACTCTAAAATTTACTTTGTCTGAAATTTATATAGTTTTGTTGTTGTTGTTGTTTGTTTTTTTGTTTTTTAACAGTTACCATAATATATCTTTCTCCATCACTTTAACTTTGTGTTTCTGTGTCTTTATACTCAAAATAAATTTCTTGTAGATAACATATGATCGTATCTTTTTTTTTTTTTAATCCCCTCTGATAGTCTTTGTCTTTTAATTGATATATTTAGACCATTTACATGTAACATGGTTATTTACAGAAGTGGAGTAATAACTACCGTATTCGTGGCTGGTTTCTATCCATTGGACTTTTTTTTTGTCTTCTACTCTGCTTTTAATTGAGCATTTAATATATTTCCACTTTTTATTTAGAGTATGAATTATACTTTAAACTAATTTTTTAGTGATTACTAGAGTTTACTATATACATTTACAACTAATCTAACTCCACTTTCAAATACCACTGGATTATTTTACAGGTAGTCTAGTTACATTGTAACAGAGTATTCTTAATTTCTCTCTCCCATTCCTTATAACATTGTTGCTACACTTGTCACTTATCCATAAGCTACAACCATCCAATATATTATTGCTATTATTATTTTGAACAAATGTTAGGACAGTTAAAGATAAGAAAAAAAATAATGTATTTTACCTTTATTTATTCTTTCTCTAATACTGTTCCTTTCTTTATGTAGATCTGAGTTTCCAACCTATATAATTTCCCTGCTCTCTGAAGAACTTCTTTTAATATTTTTGTCTAGGCAGTCCCACTGGTGACAAATTCCCTCAACTTTTGTTTGTCTTATGAAATTTTTATTTCTCCTTCACATTTGAAAGATAATTTTGTTATTTAGACTTTTTAATTTTTTTTTAATACTTTAAATATTTCACACCATTCTTTTCTTGTTGCATGGTTTTTGGAAAGAAATCCAATGCAATTCTTATTCTTGTTCCTCCATAGTTAAGGTGTTTTTCCCTCCCAGGCTTCTTTTAAAATTTTCTCTTTGTCTTTGATTTTCTGAAGTTTTAATATACAGTAAAACCTGAGAAAGCTGGAACTTGTGTAAGGGGGAACCTGTCAGAGAAGGAAAACTAAAATATTTTCCACTGAGAGACAGAAGATTGGTAAGACTGCACCCTGTCAAAGGCAGAAAACTTTCAGGATGCAGAAAAACAAGGCAATCTCTTTGAGCTCTAGCTCTCACAGGTTTCATAGTAATACGCCTAGATCTCTTGCTGTTTATCCTGCTTGGTGTTCTCAGAGTTTCCTGGATCTGTTGTTTAGTGCCTGGCATTAATTTTGGAAGATTCCCAGCCTTTATTTGCTGAAAGATTTCTTCTGTGCCTTTTTCCCTTCCTTTTCCTTCTACTACCACTGTTACGTATATGTTTTCCTTTTTATAATTGCCCCACAGTTCCTCCATATTCTGTTCTATTTTTTCCATTCTTTTTCTCTTTGCTTTTCAGTTTGACAAGCTTCTATTGACATATCTTCAAGCTACTGATTTTTTCTGAGCCGTGTCCAGTCTACAGATGAATCCATTAAGTACATTCTTAACTTCTGTTGCAGTGTTTTGTTTTGCTTTGTTTTAAACCCCTTCATTTGTTAGGCTTTGGTAAAAGGTTAGTTGTTGTTGTGAGCTCCTGTTGAGTTGTCCCCTGACACATGGTGACCCCATGCACAACAGAAGGAAGTGTTATCTGTCCTGGACCATCCAGACTCTAGTAAAATTCCCTCTTGAGCGTTGTCCATTGTTAAGGTATATTTCAAATTGTGACTTTCCTCTGGAAGCATGAATGGATGTTTCTCCCATCTTCACAGTGAGATCCTGGTCAGGATCTCGTACGTAAAACCCATTAAAATTGAGGGTGAGAGAAGTCTCACCAAGGCTGGACTTCCAAGAGTTTTTAATCTCTCAAGCTAACCCAGGCTCAGCTTCGAGCAATTAGTCAATTACTCTTCAAGTGTATCTACCTGATGCTGGCTCCCGTGGTAGTTTCTGTTCCCAGTTAGTTGTGATTCTCTGTATCCACCTGACCCTCCAGTTTTCAAGATGGCAGTTTGCCTTGTGACCTCAATTTTCTGATGAACCTAAGAACAGTTGTTGATTTTCAATCTTTTATCTTTATTTTTTTGTTGTTGTGAGGATAGGAGTGACAACTTCCAAGCTCTTTACATGTCAGATTGGAAACTGGAAGTCTCATGTTTATGATATTTTCATGATAATGTCCTCAAAGAATGCATCCTAATACGTGCTTCCTTGTTTGCCGAGATTATGCTCATTTAAGACTACCACAAACAGCATGATACTCTTATAGAACTCTAGAAAAATGTGACAATCTGATTTTGTAAAGATTTACAGCTTTGAAAACCCTATAGGACAGTTCTACTCTGTCCTATAGCGTAGCTAGGAGTAGAAATTGACTTGAAGGCAATACGTTTTGTTTTTTTGTTTCTCTAGGGTCTTTAGATAAAACATTATTAAGAACCACCTCGATGCCTTCTTAGTAATGGTGTAAAGTAGTCTGGCCTTATAAAACATAGAAAAGACAAACTCCTTGGTATTCAGGATTGTAGAACATTATTATCTATGGATTAACAGTTACTGTTAATTCTACAGTGTCACTTTTTTTTTCCCCCCATTCCTTCAACCTTTATTATATGAATAAAAGAACTTGAGACAATTTAGCTAAATTTTAATAAAATGCTTCCCAAGCATTATTTTGACCAGGTACCCAAGTTTATGTTATGAACATTGACAGTGTCCGATTATAAAAACACACTTGAAGTTGTTAAGGACTTAACCATTTTCTAATATTAGCCTAGTTTCTACACTGCTTATTCATGTATGCCCATTAACAGATGGAATGTTGTTACATTTATTGGTTTGTGTTTTCTGGAAAACTGTAGTTATCTGTGAAGACCGATTTCCATGCTGACATTGCATGCATCCAAATATTAATAATGCACAGAGGCACAGAATTAGAGCAATGAGATAGAGCATATTCAAACACTAGCATGCCCCATTCCCCTTTTTATTGCTTGTTTTGTTTAGTACTTCTTAAAACAAAAGAATCTCTGAATTGTGTTCAACTGTCAAAGAAAAAAATAACAGCAGGGCACATAGTTAGGGCTCAAATGAAATTGTTAAGCACTAGCTGGTGCCAAAACAGACATTGGTTTTTGTATATATATGACCTTATTATCTAAAACTCCTATCAACCACGGTCTTCCAAACAAATTGATAACTCATACCAACATGATTTAGGTTGAAACGGACATGGGGAATAACAGTGTGTTCTTTGGGAGTTTACACGAGAGTAAGAATTCAGATCATCCAAATTTGAATTCAGGCGTTTCGGAAGTGAGAAGCTTGTACTGAGCAACTGTGCTACATTTCTGCTGCATTAAGTTATTTCGGATGATTATACCTAGACTATCCTTGATTTCATCCAGTAAAATGCATAGAGTGCAAACAGGAAAACATACCAGCCAGTAAAGGGTTCAACAATACATGATTTTTATTCTCTTGCTCTGAGAGCTGGTATCAATTTTTAAAAAAAAATTAAACCAAGGGAAAAGAACTGAAAATTTATAAGCCTCTTGTGCTTCAAAAAGAATTTAAAAAAAAAAGGCAGCCACTAATTTGCTTGGGTACAGCAGGCTTAGTGGTCTGTATCTGAAGTTTTTTAAGAATGGTTTTTAAACTAGGAAGAAAGGGTAAAAAATCCACTACCCCAATCGAGAACTTTAGCAGAGGGCAGCAGACACTTTTTGCACCCAGATAAAATTACGGCAGCAGTTCAAATGTGACCAAAGTAAATGTATATTTTCTAAACACAGCTAGGACTCTTAGCAAAGCTAACACACTAAATCATATCTGATTACATTTTTAAAGAAAATGCACAAAAACCAAATAGGAATTTTGAGATTTTTCATTGAAGGTAAATCTTAACGCTATTAAATTCACAAATATACTAATTTAAATACCCAATCCTAGTTGTTATCTAAAACACACATTGCAAACATACAAATATCTATTCTCTCCACATGTCAGTGCCCATTCATATCATGGTTTGGAAATGAGGAGAACAGATTCCCCTTAAACTGCAAGTCAGCAGGTGTTTCTTTACAGTTAACTTTAGCAAAATTCATACAAAATAGTAATTAACAATGATCTTCTTTACTTGTTAACTCACAAGGAAACACCTTCAAAACTGCATTTTGTTAAAGTTTCTGTTCTAAAATGTAGAAAAACTGAACTACACAAATATTGAAAAGTTAAACATTCCTTAATTTTTTATTCCTGGTATCACTACCACAATTTACAGGGCAATATACCTGATGTAATGAAAAGAAAAAGAAAAAGACAAAGCTACAACACATAAAAGACCTCAGGAATGTACATCTAATTGACACTACACTGCATTAATCAATAGCTGCACTTTTTGCAAACTGTGGCTATGACAGTCCTGAACAAGAAGGGTTTCCTGTTTAAGCTGCAGTAACTTTTCTGACTATGGATCACCGTTCCTTCTGTGGCAGATTTTTACAGTTCCTCTAATGCATTTGGGACGACTGTCTCAAAGTAACCTGCAGCTTTCCTGACAACTCCTCACTCTCTCTCCTGCTAAGAACTGTAGTCCTTTTCTGTTGAATTTTTAGAACCTTCTGCTACCATATCCACCACTTCCACCACCAGATCCATAACCACCTCCATAAGGACTGCCCGAGCTTCTTCCACCAAAACTGCCCCCCCCTTTCATGGGTCCATAATTTGATTGTTGTTGCCCACTGTAATTTCCAAAACCATTATAATTTCCACCACCATAGTTACCACTGCCAAAATTTCCTCCTTCATTGTAACCATCATATCCACCACCGCCACCATATCCTCCACCTTGGTTTCCATATCCTGGTCCACCACCATAACCCCCTCTACTACTATAACCAGGACCACCGCCATAGTTGCCACCATCACCTCCAAATCCATTATATCCACCATCACCTCCTCCATAACTACCTCAGCTGCCACCACCTCCACCATAGCCTCCTCTTCCACCGAAGTTCCCACCACTGCCAAAGTTCCCTCCACCACCTCCAAAGTTTCCTCCACGACCCATAAAGTTGCCAGATCCACCTCCACGACCTCTTTGTGATCCAGCAGATTGCATCTCTTGTTTAGAAAGGGCCTTTTTCACTTCACAATTATGCCCATTAATAGTGTGGTATTTCTGAACAACAATTTTATCGACTGTATCATGATCATCAAAGGTTACAAAAGCAAATCCTCTCTTTTTGCCACTCTGCCTATCTTCCATAACTTCTATGGTTTCAATCTTGCCATACTTTTCAAAGTAGTCTCTCAAATTATATTCTTCTGTATCTTCTTTAATGCCACCAACAAAAATTTTCTTCACTGTTAGATGGGCACCAGGCTTTACAGAGTCCTCTCTAGAAACAGTTCTCTTTGGTTCCACTACACGCCCATCAACCTTGTGTGGTCGTGCACACATTGCTGCATCCACCTCTTCAACACAAGAGTAAATCACAAAACCAAAGCCCCTGGAACGTTTTGTTTGGGGGTCTCTCATCACCGCACAATCTGTGAGTGTGCCCCATTTCTCAAAATGTTCTCTTAAACTATCATCTGTAGTTTCAAAGCTCAGACCACCAATAAACAGCTTTCGCAACTGCTCTGGTTCCTTTGGATCATGGCCCTCCTCCCCCCGGCGGCGACGGCGACGGCCAGAGTCGGGCTGGGGGCGACCGGGTGGCGGTTTTACCTCCATTTTGAGCTACAGTTTCACTTTTTTGTATGTTCTTTTACAGCTCTTGTTTCCCAACTTACCTAATGTCATATCTCTTGATTCATGTTTTCATGATTTTTTATTATAAATAGACTATGAGCCTCAAAAAAAAATTAAAGTGAGACAAGTTTTCCTCTTAATATGTAGCTTTATATAAAGTATTATGTTTCCATTTAATTTCCACAGGGATATGAATAAAGGAAAGAAGTTGAACCTACTGCAACAATGATTTTGGACTGCTTATAGTGTCTGGTTAAATGAAAACATATTAGTCAGTAATAAAAAAGAAGTTTTATGAAAAAGATGATTCTGCTTATTAGTTTATTATGGCTTAATATTACAAATAAGGATCTTCATTTGATTACTGTAACTAAAATGAACACAGTTTTTACAATGTGTTAGATACTGAGCTAAACATTGTACAGGCATTTTTATCCTTTAACTCCACTAACAATCCTAAGAGTTACAAATGACTTATCACCATTTTGCTGAAAAAGAAACTGTGAATTAGTTAGGAAGGTCACATTGCTAGTGAATGATGGGGCTGGGAAACAAATACATACACTAAGAGTTGGTTATCTCTCTCCAGAACTTTTATCTACACTGTTTTATTAACTAGATAATTTTTCTGTTGTTCATTTGTGTGTGTGTTTTCTCTAAATCCATATAACGTTTATATTAGACTATATATCTACATTCTTTCTACTCTTTCTTTCTGAATATACATATATACATATGTATATATATACATATTTGTATATATAAACACACATATATATCTATATCTAGATCATCTACATCTATATTTATAGATATCTATATTTTAATACTTGGCTAATGGGACATGTCAAATATTTATCTTGTTCAAGAGAAAGCCTTTTCCACATGTATAAATGTAGCTGAATTTTTTGAAACCATCTCTATTCACTATTTATCAGGATAACTACAATGAACAAATCTGTTTCTTAGACACATAGCTGTAGAATATTTTTGCTCATATTAAACAGCCCACTTTTCTTTCCTCTAGCAATCTATTTTTATTTTCTTTCAAGTTAAACTTGAAATAGTCCTTGTATAATTTAATCAGTAAGTCGGCGTTAAACTAAACCACTTAGACTAACCATATAAGAGCTACCTAGTTCCCTGTTACTATCCGTAATATTTGTATATTTTCATATTTGCCTAACAAAGAAGAACACTGGATGTGCTTTGATTCTAGAGCTTTAACTGTGCCAACTTTCTTGGCCTTTGGTTTTGTACTGGTCATGGTGGTTGACCCTGCCTTCTTAGTATTGGTGTAAAGTAGGCTGGCCTTATCAACATCTATTTCTGCTTCTCCATTATTAGATCAGGATAAACGCAATCCCATCTCTCTTTCCAGAGATTTAAAAATAGAACTAGAAATTAATATTTAGCCATAGGATATGAGTAGAAACCTGCTGGGATGAGGGTGGAGATGATGAGAAAGTTTATTTTTCCTAAAAATGAGACAATAGCATCCCTTTCAGAGAACTGCTGCAGGAGTGTTACCAATCTGAGGGGAGGAAGCCAGAGAACCAAGCCATGCCAAAAGCATGAGAGAGGAGAGGGCTGGAAAAAGGCCAGATCTTTGATGATTTTGTGGAGCTACTACATCAATAAACACTGAAAACTTCCTTCCATTAGATTGATTGTTGAGATTGCACATTTCATTCTTTTTTTATGCTTGTGTCTGAAGGCATGTGTGTCTGTGATGTCAGTAGCACATACATACAGACACAATTTGAATGGTCATTATTAGACTGTTATGTTTGATGTAAAGACAAGTTAGATTTTAAACCAGAACTATGACATAAAGTAGTATTAATATAAGAGTATATTTTAAAATATGCTGATTTTCTATTACATAGCCATGACTCATGGTTTTTTTTTTTTTTTTTTTGTGTGTGTGTGTGTGTATGCCAAACCCAAAACCAACTCCATTGCCATCGAGTTGATTCCAACTCATAGCAACCCTATAGGACAGAGAAGAGTAGAACTGCCCCATAGAATTTCCAAGGAGTGGCTGGTGGATTTGAACTACCAACTTTTGGGTTAGCAGCCGAGCTGCGCCACCAGGGCTTCATGTATATATACGTATGTGTGTGTGTATGTGTGTATATGTGTATATATGTATACATATGTGTATATATATTATTTTAATTCAAATGTACAGAGTATTTAGAATGTGCTAGACACTGAGCTAAACATTTTACAGGTATGTTTTCCTTTAACCCCACAACAATCCTAAGAGTTGCAAATGACTTATTATCACCATTTTGTGTGTGTATATATATATTACATATATATGTTAATTCATGACACTACACATACTTCTTTAATAGTAACTTTATTCCAGGCACTATGCTAGACTCTAAGGGTAATAACAATAAATAAGGTCCAGCACTGGCTTCCCAGAATCACTTTTTATAGAGGGAGGCAAGTACTATATAGGAGTAAATACAAGGTACTGTGAGATTTACAATAAGGTGCTTACCTTAGTCTAAAGGTTTAGGGAAGGTTTTCTACAGCAGTATTTTCTAAGCTGAGATCTAAAAAAGAAAAAAAAAATGAGTAGAAGTTAACAAAGCAAAATGATGTGATGTGGTATTATGGATAGCATACACAAACACTGAAAGATAAGAAAGAGCAGGTCATATTGATCAATCTGCAAAAAAAAGTCAGTATGACAATAGAATAGAGTTTAGTGACGGAGACTGGGATGGAGGGAGAGGAGAGGCTAGAGAAGTTAGTGGGAAGGAAAGGAAATATTATAAAATTACACTTGTAAAGTCATAGTATGAAGTTTGAGTTGTAACCCGTATGGAGGATGTTACTAGAAAGTTTTAGTTTTTCTAGAAAAGAGAGATATGCATATACTAACATTTAAGGGGGAAAAAATCCCTTTGGTTTTCTATTGAAAGAATGAAGGTAGACAATTTTAGAACAGAGATTTTAATCAAGTGAATATTAAAAGTTATTGAGGAAAGAGATGATGTGATCTGAACAGAGATCATGCAATGGGGATGAAGTGAAGTAGCAAGTAGAGTCAAAAGGATGTTCAATATGCATGAATATATGTTGTTGTTAGGTATCGTTGAGTCAGTTCCAACTCTTACCAGTCAGTTCTGACTCACAGGGACCCCATGCACAACACAACAAAACACCACCAGGTCCTGTGCCATCCTCACAATCATTGCTATGCTTGATCCCATTGTTGTGGCCACTGTGTCAATCCATCTGTTTCAAGGTCTTCTTCTTCTTAGATGACCCTCTACATGCATGCCTTGTTTTATTGAGCTTCACGTTATTGTGCTTTGCAGATATTCTGTTTTTTTACAAATGGAATGTTGGTGGCAACCCTGTATCAAGCTATTCTATTGGCACCATTTTTCTAATAGCATGTGCTCACTTCAAGTTTCTGTGCCACATTTTGGTAGTCCTTGCAATATCTCAAACTTTTTCACTATTATTATATCTGTTATGGTGGTCTGTGAACAGTGATCTTTGATGCTACTTTTGTAATTGTTTTGGAGTGCCACGAACTGCGCCTATATAAGATGGAGAACTTAATCAATAAAGGTTGTGTCTGTTCTGACTACTCCGCAGACCAGCTGTTCTCCTGTCTCTCTCCCTTTCCTTGGTCCTCCTATTCCCTGAGACATGACAAATTAAAATCAGGCCAATTAATAACCCTACAGTAACCTCTAAGTGTCCAAGTGAAAGGAAGAATTGCCATCTCTTGCTTTAAATCAAAAGCTAGAAATAATTAAGCTTAGCGAGGAAGGCACAGAAAAAGCTGAGACAGGCCAAAAGTAGGCCTATTGCACCAAATGGTTAGCCAAGTGGTGGACGTAAAGTGAAAGTTCAGTGAACACACTAATGATAAAAAAGTGAAACACCTTATTGCTGAAATGGAGGAAGTTTCATTGGTCTGGATAAAGATCAAACCAGCGACTACATTCCCTTGAGCCAAAAGCTAATCTAGAGCAAGGCCCTAACTCTCTTCAATTCTATGGAGGCTGAGAGAGGTGAGGAAGCTGCAGAAGAAAAGTTTGAAACTAGCAGAGGTTGGTTCATGAGGTTTAAGGAAGAAGCTATCTCTATAACATAAAAGTGCAAGGTGAAGCAGCAAGTGCTGATGTAGAAGCTTCAGCAAAGTATCCAGAAGATCTAGCTAAGATAATTGATAAAGGTGGCTACACTAAACAACAACTTTTCAATGTAGACAAAACAGCCTTATTTTAGCAGAAGATATCATCTAGGATTTTCATAGCTTGAAAGGAAAAGTCAATGCCTGGCTTCAAAGCTTTAAAGGACAAGATGACTCTCTTGTTAGTGACTAAGTTGAAACTGGTGCTCTTTTACCATGCCAAAAATCTGAGGGCCCTTAAGAATTATGCTAAATCTACTCTGCCTGTGCTCTGTAAGTGGAACAACAAAGCCTGGATGACAACAAGTCTGTTTACAAAATGGTTTACTGATATTTTAAGCCCATTGTTGAGATCTACTGCTCAGAAAAAAGATTCCTTTCAAAATAGTACTGCTTATTGACAATGCACATGGTCACCCCAAGAGCTCTGATGGAGATGTGCAAGGAGATTAATGTTTTCATGCCTGCTAACACAATATCCATTTTGCAGCTCATGGATCAAGGAGTAATTTTGACTTTGAAATCTTATTATTCAAGAAATGCCTATCATAAGGCTATAGCAGCCACAGATTCTGATTCCTCTGATGGATCTGGGCAAAGGAAATTGAAAAGCTTCTGGAAAGGATTCACCATTTTAGGTGTCGATAAGGACATTTGTGATTCATGGGAGGAGGTCAAAATACCATCATTAACAGGAGTTTAGAAGAAGCTGATTCCAGCCCTCATGGATGACTTTGAGGGGTTCAAGACTTCAGTGGAGCATGTAACTGCAGATTTGGTGAAAAGAGCAAGAAAACTAGAATTAGAAGTGGAGCCTGAAGATGTGACTGAATTGCTATAATCTCAAGATAAAGCTTTAACTGATGAGGAGTTGCTTCTTACAGATGAACAAAGAAAATGGTTTCTTGAGAGGGACTACTCCTGGTAAAGATTCTGTTCACATTGCTGAAAGGACAACAAATGATTTAGAATGTTGCATAAATTTAGTTGATAAAGCAGTGGCATGGTTTGGGAGGATTAACTCAAATTTTGAAAGACTTTTTACTGTGAGTAAAATGCTATCAAACAGCATCGCATGCTACAGAGAAATCTTTTGTGAAAGTAAGAGTCAATCGATATGGCAAACTTCATTGCTGTCTTATTTTAAAAAATAGCCACAACCACCCCAATCTTCAGCAACCAACACTCTGATCAGTCAGCAGCCATCAACATTGAGGCAAGGCCCTCCACCAGCAAAAAGATGATGACTCAATGAAGGTCAGCTGATGGTTAGCATTTTTAGCAATAAAGTTCTTTTTATTAAGGTATGTATTTTTTTTTTCTATCTAATGCTATTACACACTTAATAGACTACAGTATAATGTAAACATAACTTTTATATGCACTGGGAGACCAAAAAGTTCGTGTGACTCACTTTATTATGATATTTATTTTATTATGGTATTTTGGAAGCAAACCCACAATATCTTCGAGGTATGCCTGCACTTTACCAAGCATGAGGTCCTTCTCTGGGAACTGATCTCCCATGATAACATGTCCAAAGTAAGTGAGACGAAGTCTCTCTAGCTTTGCTTCCAAGGAGCATTCTGGTTGTACTTCTTTTAAGACAGATTTGTTCATTTTTCTAGCAGTACATGGTATATTTAATATTCTTCACCAATACTATAATTCAATTGCTTCAATTCTTCACTCATCTAAATATGTAGTACTGAATATATAGTCTTGGAGTTCATAGGAAAGGGCTAACCTGGGCATTATAAGGATATAAATAAAGCTATGAAAATGGATGAAATATTCCAGCAATGTAAGAAAAGAAATTTCTTAAAGAGTAGAACTAAGGATAGATCTTGAAAAATATCAACACTTAAGAGGAGCCAGAAGGAAATAAAAAAATAAAGACAGCCCAAATAAGTAGACAAAAACTAAGAGATAAGTAATGTAATAGGAGCTACAAAAAAGAGTATTTCATGCAGGTGGGAGGAGACAACGGTGTCAAACTTGCTGCCAGTTCATATGTGAAAAAAACAACCCTGAGAAGTGTCCATCGGTTTTAGCAAAAAGGAGGCCATTAGAGACCTGGGGAATAGCAGTTTCAGTGGAGTGGTGTGGGAAGAATACAAATTAGAATAAGTTTAGGAATGAATTAGAAATAAATTAGAGGAGACAAAACTTAAGCAGCCAATGTGAAGAAAGAAAGTACATTAAGTAGAGGGGATGACTAGTGTTGGCAAAGAGCTGCGCTGATGAATGAGTTGTCAAGAATTCTGACTATGCACTGGAGAACTGTCAGCGTAAACTGGAACTTCTGCTTACATACACTGTTTACCATACACAGATTGGTATCTATTTTGCATTTAGAATGATACTCAAACCACAACAGCATGCTGACTCAGCAAAGTGATTCATGCTTGATAGCGTTCCTCTCGAGTGTGCATGCAAAGTACATTGTTAGGCATACAGTCATTCTTCGGTAAACATCTGCATGACTCAGTTGAAGGACTGGGAATATTAACCTTGGGTTGCCTATCCAACTGTGAAAATCAATTCAAATTCTTAGTTTTCTTTACTTGTAATGGTTTCACAAAATGCTTGTCCTCTATCAATGTAAGATAATGTTATAACAATTTCTATTTTAGAAAATTTAAGTGTTTTCTTCCAGATTAAAAAAAAAAAATCCTGATTAAGAAAATACACATATATTTTTATGAACAACTAAACCCACAATACTCTTCAAAGTAAACTATATGTAATGTATAAGAAATTTTTATTTTTGTCCATTTTCATGCATATTTATTCTTATTGCTACCATGATTGTATACATTATTTTGAATATAGAATGTAGATTATCAAGTACCAATAAGGGTAGCATGTTCAGTTACCAATGAATGAATCCTATTAACCCATTACAAAACACATACCATAAAGCTGTACATATTAGAAAGTAAATCATAAAGTTTTGAAGCCATGAAAAGAACATGGCTGAGCTGCCTTTTATGGTTTTAATTCTAAGAAATAGTAGAAAAAATAATTTATACATATACTTACTAGTTTTATTTCACAGGAAAATCTTATTATGAAAAACTTACATGGCTCAAAAGGAAAAAAAAGTCAGTTCTTTTTGTGAGATATTTAAACAAAATTAGGAATATTGCTAGATGCTTATACATATTTATAAATGGAATTCCTAATCATAATGAAAAAGAAAAAATGATAAAATGAATGAAGTCATCTTCTACTTTACTATTATCAAGAATCTCAATTCACACTTGTCTCTAGTTACAGCAGAAACTGTCCTGGAATTCACCAAGGCCAAGATGATGTAACAGTGAAACCTTGCAACTCAGGGAGATTAAAGGTTCCAGTCCTTGAAATACAGCAAGACTGTCACCTATCAAACGCTGCACCTTTGGAGTACTTGTAATAAAGATGTGAGGACTAATCTAATGTGCCGTTAGCATTAAAGTGTCTGCCAGCCTTACAATATTGGTTTTACTTTAAATGTCTTGAGTACTAACCACCTGGCTTGCTTCCAGACTCTTAGTTGCTTATGGGGTAAGCACTGAGACGTTATCATTGGAATTTAGCTCTTTGAAAACAGACTTGCGTGTAATCTGCTTGTGGAGGAGGGAATTGTTTCCTGCAAATTACTACTTTCTTTTCTAAAACATGTTTAATTCACACTGGGCAGTAAAAGCATTAGTTGTGGAAAATTCCTAAGATACTGCCTTACATGATTCAACAGAGGAGAGTGTAACCTAGATTGCTATTAAGTCTTTGCACCAGTGGTGGTAGTTTATAGCTGATTGTTCTACAGTTTATTAGGATCTACCTACCATTGAACATCCCAGGTAATGTCAAGATCTGATTGCTGTATGGCATCAAGGAGTGTTTCTCTCTTCTCATGGTGTCAAATAGCATCCTACAGTGTCCAGTCATAAATATTCTGTATTAGAGGAGGGTGCCATTTGAAAAAAAGAAAAAATTCCCACCTTTTCCCTTGTGAAACTCACTGTCTCCTCTTACCTAGCTGTCAATTGTTTTCATTATTTTCTTCTTGATATGAAAAATATGTACATGAACATTCTCTGACTCACTACAAGCTAAGAGTGTTGTTATCATTAAGTGCTGCAGAGTCATTTCCAACACATAGCAACTCTATGTACAACAGAATGAACTGTTTCCGGATCCTGCGCCATCCTCACAATCATTGCTATGTTTGAGCCTATTGTTGCAGCACTATGTCAATCCATCTCATTGAAGGTCTTCCTCTTTTTCTCTGACCTTCTACTTTACCAAGCATGATGTCTTTCTCCAGGGACTTGTTCCTCCTGATAACATGTCCAAAGGACATGAGACAAAGTCTCACCATCCTCACTTCTAAGGGGCATTCTGGCTAAACTTTTTTCAAGACAGATTTGCTCGTTCTTCTGGCAGTCCATGGTATGTTCAATATTCTCCATCAACATCGTAATTTAAAGGCATCAATTCTTCTTCAGTCTGCCTTAATCATTGTCCAGCTTTTGCATTCATGTGAGGTAATTGAAAATATAATAGCTTGCATCAGGCACACCTTAGTCTTCAAAGTGACATCTTTGCTTTTTAATACTTAAGTGGAGCCACTGTTAATTAGGCATTAAGTATCATTGGATAAAAATATCAAACAGACAACAGTATTAGATAGCATAGGTTGAGCACTTAAGTTGTACTAGACACTCTTCTTAACTCTGTGCATGTTTTACTTCATTCATCCACACCACAGCCCTCTGAGGTAGGTGTAATTTTCCCCATGTTCCTATGAGAAAACTGAAGGATAGAGAGAATGAGTAGTTTAAGAACATACAATCAGTGGTTGAGTCAGGATTCAAACCAAGTCACCCTGGCCCGAGATCCTAGGCATTTAAGTAAGTACTCTTCTTCACTGACCACATTTAGAGTGATGCATCTTCTATTAATTCTTTTGAGAAGAAACTTCTTGAACCATTTGGGAATATTTTCGTAGTCAAGAACACACACAAAAATGGATATTGAGTTAATACTGAGTTGTTGAATAAACCAAAAACAAAACCTGTTGCTATGGAGTCGATTCCTATAGGACAGAGTAGAAATGCCCATAGGGTTTCCAAGGAGCGGCTGGTGGATTTGAATTGTTGACCTGAGCCACTGTGCCACCAGGGCTCCTGTTGAATACAAAGAGAGAACTAATCAGATATGTGGAACCTGCTTGATGAAACCAGGTGACTTAATACCATTAAGGTTCAATTTCCTAACTCCAATAAGACTTGATTTTGTTAGAGTTGTTGTTTAGAATTAAATAACACAGGGAATATGGATATTCATCCTCAACTATAAGTCCCTATATGAATGCAAAAGAATATAATCATAATTTTACCAAAATGAAACTTAGAAGTAAAATTCTATATTCTATGTGAGCTGGGCAAATTTAATAGAATTTTAAATAATATTGATACACTTTAAGTCACTTGTCAGATGTTCATAAAAAGTAGAAAATAAAAGTTCTGAGGTTTTTCAGTTCTACATGGCAAAATAAAATCATTATTTATTAACATTTAGATTATGATAATTGCTGTATCGATTTTATTTCCAGAACTAGATTCTTCTTTGGCTGATTAAACACTGTATCAGAAAATCCTAGTTCCTTTCTAAATGTTAAACATAGATAAATGGTTAGATAGGCAAATGACTAGAAAGGCAGAACATAATTCACAGGTTAGGTGCACATATATATAAAAAAATGGGAGTTCTGCGTATACACCAGGTATATGAGAATTCACAGAAAGAATAAAACTATTTTTAATGGATCTTATCTCAGCATAAGCTATCTTTTTTAGCTTAAAAATTGCTGTGCGCCAGAAACATTCTTTTTTCAACTGTATGGAAAATATCATCTCTGCCACTTCTTAAGCAAATAATTTGCTAAACGGTATGTTTTAGAATGTTTCTGTTAGTGGGGAAAAACTTGATTTATAATCTCTACATATTTCTAACACATTATATCTGATTACCAGAACCATCTATGATATTTAAACTTCAAGCATACATTTTTTGATAGTTTTTTTTTTTTTTTTGAGCAGGCTCTTCTACCACAGCAATTATAGTAGACATCCATTACTGCTCATGACTGTGTTGACCCTGAAAAAATGTAGTAAGGGAGGGGATGACCTGTTCATCAATGCAACGGAAATTACTTTTCTCTTTTGGCACATAAATTAGGAAGAAAGTATAAAAGGAGGAGTATTAGAAGTAGACTGTCATCTGATAAAGGTCAAACTTACAGAGATTCCTTTGCTACAAATCTCGGGAAAGAAATTATTCATAATAATTCTTTTCTTCATCCTGCAGATGGCAGAGGTGAAATTCTTTTTGTGTTGCTCAGACTTTTTTCTTTTAGAGTGTTCCCATGTAAACACATGAAAGCACAATTTATTGTTGTGCTTTCAGTTCTTTTTTACCGATCAGAATAACAATATGTTATCATCATCACCTTTTCCTTTGTGGCAAATTCTGCTTTCCTACTACATAATTAGATTAACTTACACTAGATACATTTTGTTTTCTCCCAAAGATGATCAGTTGAACTGAAACTTATTTGCACAAGCATTGTAATTTAAGTGTTAATAATGTCTTCGAGTTAAAGGGTAAATGAAATTGAAAAGGTCAAAACCTATTTGGTTTCCTTTAAATGTCTGATTGCTTGTTTACTTAAATTTATTTTATTTGAAATACCAAGACATTTGCCCTTTTCATGTAGATTGTATGACTTCTCATTGATATTTATTTCTGACATTCATTTATTCCAAAACATTATGTATTGCCCAGTACATCTATGTGCTTATAAAAGTTAAGTAGGAGGTACTTCTTACCTTCAAGGAATGCACAATCTGGTAGATGGAAATAATCATGTAATAACAGATAATAGCTACATTTTCAGTTTGGTTTTAATTCATTCACCTAACATTTTCAAAGTTCCCACTATATATCAGGCACTGTTCTGGAGTCTGAGCAAGTATCAATAATAATACCTACAGAGATCCCTGTCCTCATGAATCTTCCATCCTACTGGGGAGCAACTACAGTGTTTTAGATTTTTACACTGTAAATTAGATTAGCATCTTTTCTTCCCATGGGAATTTACCAAAACATGGATGTGCAAACATGGTTTTAGAGAAACAATAAGATTTCCTCCTCCTTGCAGTAAGGACCTTAATTTGTGTTGCTCATGTTGAAAAGACATCTACATAATCATATTATGCTTTGGCTTATACTGTGCTTTGCTACAAATTACATATAAGCTTACATTTTGCTTATATAAGTAAAGTATAATTCTATTTTCTACTTTATAAACCAAATTCTCCTTCATCACTTTCACCATGAAGTTTCTCTTACTGTCCCTGACAGAATTCTACTCTAATATGCCCTTGAAAACTCTTAACCCTTTTTTCAATCTCTTTTATGATATTCATTTAATTTACACATATATAATAATGTACTTTCTTATATCCTTATATCCTAGCTTGCTACTTACAGGCAAAAAACATGTGGTAGTCATCATTCCATTACTTCTTGGACCTAGCACTAGTTACAGCTCATACTGAATAAAACAAATTGTCGTATGTATTAAATTGAAATATAATCAATTTAAATTAAGAAGTAGAACAAGAACACACACACGCACAAACAACATTCTCCATTCTTTGCCTCTAATTCTCAGTTTGAATTTCAGTATAATTTACAATCATGTGTTTATGTGCACATAAATAATTTAATTTCTCCTTTCTTCTCATGATAGATATAAAACTACAGTTTCTAATTCCTGTAACCTCTACTATTTTCCCCAAGAACCAAGAAAAAAAGTGTCAGATTAAAAAGTCTGTTATCATATTAACGTAAATAATGTTTTAAGCATCATTGTTGCAATTCATCTTTTAAGAAACACGCATTTCTAAAGACAAGTTTAGTGTTGTATTTTGTGATTACATGTATCTACATCATTGTATGAGAGGGTGTAGCTATGATATAGTTAATAATTCATTGTTTACAATCTCATTATTCATGTGCTTTCCATTTGGTTTGAATGTCTGTGGTCATCATTATTCCCGCTGCTCATTAATTTATAAATAATAACAATTATAGTATAGGAAGCAAAATTAGGAAAAGCATCATACTAATTTTATCTTTCCGAATCTGCATACATTTCATGATCCCTCTAGACATAAGAAGCCATAAATTCACATTTTCTTGACAGTGACTTGAATAATACCCAATAACATTCACTAGATAGGGGAGATTGCTTCCCTAAGGAGTTAGTCTGTTTAATTTGACTTTGCTGATCTTAACAAGAATTAATTCTCCTAGCTGGGGTGAATATGTAAGTATTGTAATGACATACATCTATCTGTTCCTTGATGATGCACTATAGTAGAACTTCTGTGATAGGTCTATTGAGAATTTATTGAATGAGAGGCTAAATTACTCAGAATATCAACTTATCTTCAAGAGACTCATGCTTAAGTCCAAAGGGAAGGGTGCTATTATAAAGTAGGACTATCTACTAAATCCTCAATGAGCTATTGGGGAGCTCATGTTAACATGTAAATGAGAGTGGCACCAATACATTCTCCACTTTGGGTTACTATTGCATGTTGAATATGAAATAAACACTCTAAGCTGTGGGAGAGAATTGTTCCTAGGAGAGGTGCATCACAGCAGTATCTAAGGTTTATTAGTGCCTGAGACAGGCTTTAAAAGCAATGGAGATGGAAAAAGCAGTCACACAGGCAGTCTCAGAAGGTATTGCAGTTATGAGCTAATACTGGAGAGGAAGAAAATATAAGCTATATAAAGACTATTTCATGAGTACAGATGTGCTAATAAGCAAGGGGCAAGGTAGGTAAATCCCAATTTTATTGCTAACTACATGATAAGGCTCAGCATGGATCCAATTCCCAACTGGAAATGGATATAGTTCCTATCTTCCCACATCTTTTTCCTTGTTGCCAGACACTTAGGGATAACTTCTCCAGCCTGCTGCCATCCAAAGCTAAATTGGAGCTCATAAATTAGAAGGACTCTGTCCTTCAGATTGGCTATCCATGCAGCCCTTCTCTAAATTAGCCTCCTCGAACTAAGTTGGAGTTCACTAGTTGGAATGACTCAGTCCTTCTGACGGCCAAATAAGCAGATGCCAAACTTTGCTGTCTTAGTCTTAGTCTGGAAGCTCCTCTGAAACCTGTTCACCATGGGAGATCCTACCGGTATTTGACATACCTATGGCATAGCTTCCAGCATCACAGCAACATATACTAGGAAGACAGATGTGGCAGTCTATTTCTGAAAAAAATGGCCAGTGAAAACCTTATGAATAGCAGTAGAACATTGTCTGATATAGTGCCAGAAGATGAGCCCCTCAGGTTAGAAGGTATTCAAAATACAACTAGGGAAGAGCTGCCTCCTCAATGTAGAGTCAAACTTAATGGCGTGGATGGAGCAAAGCTTTTGAGAGCTTCCTTTGCTGATGTGGCATTACTCAAAATGAGAAGAAACAGCTGAAAACATCCATCAATAATCAGAATGTGTAATGTATGACGTATGCATCAAGGAAAATTGGAAGTCATCAAAAATGAAATGGAACTCATAAAGATAGATATCCTAGGCATTACTGAGATAAAATGGATTGGTATTGGCCAATTTGAATCTGACAATCATATGTCTACTACTCCAGGAATGACAAATTGAGGAGGAATGGCATCAAATTCATTGTTAAAAAGAACATTCCAAGATCTATCCTGAAGTACAATGCTGTCAGTGATAGGATAATATCCACATGTCTGCAAGGAAGATCAACTAATTGGATTATTATTCAAATTTATGCACCAATCTCTAAGGCCAAGGATGAAGAAATTGAAGATTTTTATCAACATCTCCAGTCTGAAATAGAGAAAATATGCAATCAAGATGCATTGATAATTACTGGTGATTGGAATGCAAAAATTGGAAACAAAGAAGGATTTGTAGCTGCAAAATATGGCCTTGGTGATAGAAACTACACTGGACATTGCATGATGGAATTTTGTAAGATCCAGAACTTGTTCATTGAAAATACCTTTTTCAACAACATAAACATTGACTATACATGTGGACCTCACTACATGGAATGCACAGAAGACAAATCGACTGCATCTGTGGAAACAGATGATGGAGAAACTCAGTATCATCAGTCAGAACAAGATCAGGGGCCAACTGTGGAACAGACCATCAATCGTTCATATGCAAGTTCAAGTTGAAGCTGAAGAAAATTAAAGCAAGTCCATGAGAGCCAAAATATGGCTTTGAGTATATTCCACCTGAATTTATAGACCATCTCAGCAATAGATTGGACAACTTGAACATTAAAGACCAAAGACCAGATGAGTTGTGGGATGACATCAAGGACATCATACATGAGGAAAGTAAAAGGTCATTAAAAAGACAGGAAAGAAAGAAAAGACCAAAATGGATGTCAGAAGAGACTCTGAAACTTGCTCTTGAAGTTAAAGTACCTAAAGCAAATGGAAGAAATGATAAAGTAAAAGAGCTGAACAAAAGATTATAAAAGAGTGTCTCAAGAAGACAAAGTAAAGTATTATAATGAAATGCACAAAGACATGGAGTTAGAAAATCTAAAGGGAAGAATATGCTAGGCATCTCTCAAGGTGAAAGAACTGAAGAAAAAGTTCAAGCCTTGAGTTGCAATATTGAAGGATTCCATGGGCAAATTATTAAACAATGCAGATAGTTTCAAAAGAAGATGGAAGAAATACAGTCACTGTACCAAAAAGAATTGTTTGATGTTCAACCATCACAGGAGGTAGCATATAATCAAGAGCCAATGATCTTAAAGGAAGAAGTCCAAGCTTCACTGAAGGCATAGAGCGAAAAACAAGGCTCCAAGAATTGATGGAATGCCAACTGAGATGTTTCACCAAACGGATGCAGAGCTTGAGGTAGTCACTTCTCTATGCCAAGAAATTTGGAAGACAGTTACCTGTATAATAGCCTGGAAGAGATCCATATTTGTGCCCATTCCAAAGAAAGGTGAGCCAACAGAATGTGGAAATTATGGAACAATATCATATATCACTTGCAAGTTAAATTTCATTGAAGATAATTCAAAAATGATTGCAGCAGTATATCATCAAGGAACTGCCAGAAATTCAAGTCTAATTCAGAAGAGGACTTGGAATGAAAGATGTCATTGCTGATGTCAGATGGATCTTGGCTGAAAGCAGAGAATACCATAAAGAAGTTTACAAGTGTTTTATTGACTATGTAAAGTCATTACACTGTGTAGATCATAACAAATTATGGATAACTTTGCAAAGAATGGAAATTCCAGAACATCACTTAATTGTGCTCATGTGGAAACTGTACATAGACCAAGAAGTAGTCATTCAAACAAAACAAGGGGATACTGTGTAGTTTAAAATCAGGAAAGGTGGGAGTTAGGGTTGTATCCTTTCACCATAATTATTCAATCTATAGGCTAAGTAAATATTCCAAGAAGTTGGACTATGTGAAGAAGAATGTGGCATCAGGGTTGGAGGAAGACTCATTAACAACCTGCGATATGCAGATAATAGAACCGTGCTTGCTGAAGGTGAAGAGGACATGAAGCACTTACTGATGAAGATCAAAGACTACAGCCTTCAGTATCAATATTACCTCAACATAAAGAAAACAAAAATCCTCACACGTGGACCAATAAGCAACGTCATGATAAATGGAGAAAACATTGAAGTTGCCAAGGGTTTCATTTTACTTGGATCCACAATCAATGCCTACGGAAACAGTAATCAAGAAATCAAATGACACATTGCATTGGGTAAATCTGCTGCAAAAGACCCCTTTAAAGTGTAAAAAAATAAATAGGTCACTTTAAGGTCTAAGGTGCACCTGACCTAAGCCATGGTGTTTTCAATTGCCTCATATGCATGTGAAAGCTGGACAATGAATAAGGAAGACCAAAAAAGTATTGATGACTTTGAATTACAGTGTTGGTGAAGAATATTGACTCTACCACGGACTGCCAGAAGAATGAACAAAAATATGTCTTGGAAGAAGTGTAGCCAGAATGCTCCTTAGAAGAGAGGGTGGCAATATTTCATCTCAAGTACTTCAGTCATTTTATCAGGAGGGACCAGTCCCTGCAGAAGGACATCATGCTCGGTAATGTAGAGGATCAGCGAAATAGATTGACACAGTGGCTGCAACAAAGGGCTCAAGCATAGCAAAAATTGTGAGGATGTTGCAGGACCAGGCAGCGTTTCCTTATGTTGTTTATTGGATTGGATCACTACGAATCAAGATGGACTCTATGGCACGCAACAACCGCAAGACCTTGCTAGAACTCATTCTGTTCTCTGGGTTCGTTAATTCACTGGAATGGCTCACAAAATTCACAGAGACCATCTGTACTGAGAATTACTGATTTATTATAACCAGAAAGGCTGCAAACTAAGAGATACATCAGGCGTGATCCGTGAGAGATCCCAGCAAAGACTTTCATTGTCTCCAGGGATGTGCCATGTTCTGGAGAGTGCATGCTCTCATCAATCCAGGAAGTCCCTGAACTTCCATGTTCAAAGCCTTTTATTTGCTTCATTGCATAGTCATGATGGATTGAATCATCGAAGAGGTATGATTGAATTATGCTTCTCCCCACCCCCGCCTTCCTGAGGTTAGTTGTCATGTGTGGTCTGTGTTGTCCCCACTCATTTGTATAAATTCTCAGGTGCTCTCCAGAGGTTGTAAATAATCAAGGCACCTGGATTGCTAGGGAATTCCAAGAGCTATCTTTCAGAACCAAAGACAAAGGCCAAATTGAGTTCTTTAGATCACAATACTTGAGACATTTTCTGGTAAAAACCAAAGAACATGGGAAGGAATTCCAGAAGACTAGAGTTCCTAAAAAGAGTAGGTAAAGGTAATCCAGAGAAAATCATTTTGATACCCTATTCTAACCATATTTTTTTACTCCCACATTAGCATGATAAATGGAAACATAAGTAAGTTATATATGTTTTAAAAAAGAATAGAAAAAACAGAAATTTTGGAATTAATTACCTTAAAGCAACAACAGTGTTTGTGTTATGGTACTAAATTTACATAATTTTTATTTTGCAAATTTTCTGTAGTAGGACTGTATTGATTTTCTCATTAAAAAAATGCATGTGCCTACTTCTAAAACATTTTTAAAAGAAACCAGTGAAGCTAGTCAAAAATACCCCAATCCAGATAACTTATGCTGTGACCTCTTCTGCATGTCTCTTCAATTTATCTTTCTTTTTCATTATTCCCAGTCTTAAAGAATGATTCCAGAGCTCATGATGGCTTTGAAATTCTAAGTGTGAGCATTTGGAACAGCTTCATGCTAGACAGTGTATTTTCATTCTTTTGAGTGGTGGTAGGGATATGGGTAGTGTCAGGCAGTCATGCCTTTACCACAATAAATATGCCATGGGCTCCAGTAAGAACACAGGTATCTCTCTAAGATCTCTTCTTGAACTCCAGTCTCCTTTGTATATTAGTGGAAAACCTGTTGGGGTCTACAAAAATGGTTTTGGTTTTGAATATTTACATTTAGTTTTATTTTAATTCTTAAATAGCTTGAAATCAACCATGGTGGGGGTATTTATACTATGGAAATCTGCATACTACAAATCGGGGCTTTTTTAATTCTTTTTTTTTTTCTATAATTCCTCCTGCAAAATTTATTTATTTATTTTTTGGTTGTACTTTAGATGAAGGTTTACAGAACAAACAGTTTCTCACTAAAGAGTTAGTACAAATATTGTTTTATGACATTGGTTAACAACCCCATGACATGTCAACACTCTCCCTTCTCGACCTTGGGTTCCCTGTTACCAGCTTTCCTGTCTCCTCCTGCCTTCTAGCCCTTGTCCTGGGCTGTTGTGCCTCATTAGTCTCATTTTGTTTTATGGGCCTGTCTAATCTTTTATTTTAATTCTTAAGTGTAAAGTCTGAAATAATTTGATATGTGTTGAAACCCATGAAGGTAAGCAATAGGCACTTCCTTACGATGAAAAGGAAACAAAGCCATATCTAATGAAATTAATGATGTAGGAGATTTAGTATGAATGCCTGAACATTGCGATCAAGTGCTTCAAAACATCCTCAGGCATTTATGTTTTGTGTATGTCAGAAGGCTGGGATGGTGGAAGGAGAGTTGGGAAAATAGGGATTCAAGAGGTTACATTTTATACTTAAAAGAATTTACCTTTAGAAATTGGTTTCTTTTCAATAAACCAAATGGAATGATTCCATCTGCCATCCCTGCCACAATTATAGGAAAACCCAGTTTGGCAAAAGAAAGAGAAACACTTGTAAAACTAACACGTTTCTAAGAAACAGCTGTGTATTTTTAAATTATTCATTAAAATGACAAAGCACTAAATTCAATTGTATGCAAATAGTTTTCATTATTAGTGATGTTTACTTTCTCTTTCCTCACCTATTTTGGAGTATCCAATCATCTTCCCCTCCTCTCAATACCATATTTTGAGACACAAATTTAATAAAAAGTTTTGAGTGGCAACTCTGCTTAGCAGTTTTAAACTCTAGGAATATGGCAGAAAACGTAACAAAGACTGCTCGTGTGATCCTTTATTTTCTACTGAATATAGATGGAAAATAACCAGTTGTTGTTGAGTTGATTCCTATTCATGGTGACCCCATGTGTGTCAGATTAGAACTCTGCTGCATGGGGTTTTCAATGACGAATTTGCAGAGTAGATCACCAGGATTTCTCTCGACATGCCACCAGGTAGACTTGAACCTACAACCTTTTGGTTAGTAGCTGAGTATGTTAACAGTTTGCACCTCCCAAGGGCTCCAAAATGCAACTAGAGTTGGCAGATTTGGTGATAAGGGTTGTGGGAGGTAATGGCCTAAAGTTTTTATGTTATAAGGAGAGGCTGATAGGAGGGAAAGGAAATATTTAAGGTTTAAAGAGAAGGAGATATAACTTTAACCAGAATTTGGTTACCATATTTTTACACATATAACACATGTCTTCTGTGTTTGTTTGCCAACTGTGTGCTCCCCCCACAAGGTATTTTCATAAGTGCCACTATGCCATTTTTTTTTATACATTGCTGTAAACAAAAAAAAATAACATAGTGCACTTATGAAAATACCTTGCAGTTGGAGGGTGTGGTTGGTAAACACATAGAAGGTGTACGTTATTTGCATAAAAAATACTATATTTCTAGTTATTAGGAAGTAAGGGAAATAAGCAAAGGAGTTGATACAGAGTTCCTCACCTGTAAATACAGATTCTCACGATCTCCTCTTTATAGACTTTATTCTAGCCATACAGAATATTTTCTTATTCTTCAAATCTATCTCACACCTGAGGCCATTGCAAATTGTGTTATTCTTTCGTGAGAAATTATCTTCCTAGTCATTCTTTAAACCTCAACTTAAAATCTAGGAAGCATTCCATGTAGCAATCCCCAAATTGCTCCCTATCATAGTACTTACCACATTATATTGCATGTACTTCTTTCCTTTCTGCTACCAGATCGTGCATTCCTCACATGATGATATTATATCCCCAGGGCTTACAGGTAAAATATTGTATATTGTGTATTTACATAGATGCATTATTACATGTAAGTGAATTTTTTTTAAGTTTTGCTTTTTTCTTCCGCACCAAAATTAATTCAGTGAGTGTTTACTAAGCTTTTGCACATTTGCATAGTAAATTTGCATTTAGAATTATATGGTGTATTTAGAATTAAAACTGTCAGAGGCACTTTTATTTAAGGTTGAGGTTAACTTCTGCACAAAAGAGAGAGTGAGTTGAAATAGCCATCTTAAAAACACAAATCTTTTCTGGTATGTAATGATTTTAGGGGAAAAAAAGAGAAGAAAAAATAAGTAGGAGGTGAGAAAAGAATATTAATGATAACAAAATTCCAAAATCTTGCATGTTCGTTTTGAGTTTAG
This sequence comes from Trichechus manatus latirostris, assembly GCF_000243295.1. Lineage (NCBI taxonomy): Eukaryota > Metazoa > Chordata > Mammalia > Sirenia > Trichechidae > Trichechus > Trichechus manatus. The sequence continues at coordinate 1,192,680 of NW_004444174.1, forward strand.
TCATTTACGAAGAGATTAAAATTAAGTACATCCATGGACTATTATCATCTTGCTAGCTGAGATTTTTTTTATGACATTCCATAATTAACTCAAACATGTTATTTAAAGTTTGACTACAATACAGATATGAAGGTTTAATTTAGATGGATGGAAACACGTTTTGCAATAAAACAATGTGACAAAAAGAGAGGCTTTTTTTCCTCTTTATTCAATGTCAGTAATATATAATAGAAAAATCTGTCACTTTGAACGGAGAACAGAGTATAATTAAATTTAGTCTTACTTGAAACCTTTGTTTCAATTTGATTTTCATTTAACTAAAGCTCATTGTTTAAAGTGTGGTTTTCTTATCTGCTCTAAGAGACACAATTTAAAGCACCACACCTGATTTTTAATACAGTCTCAGTTCTAAGTGATCTGCATCATAGTTTATTTTAAATTAGAGCTGATTCTCTCTTAAAAGGGAGGCATGTTTTTCTGATCTCATATTTTCTCTCTCAGAGAGTTTATATGTATATTTTTTACACTGTAATTTATATCTGTGTGATGTGTACTATATCAGAGTCAATGAGGATTCCTATTTCTGACTTATACATTGCTTGGTTAGCACAAAAATAAATACAACAATCATTCAGAATCTTGAATAATCCTAAATGAACTAAATTTACTGAAAATACTGTTCTCAAGTGTGGGTGAATTAATTTTTATGCCAACAATGAGCATCTTCTATGTTTGTTTGCCAACAGCTCCCCCAAAGGTATTTTTGTAAGCACATAATGCTAATTTTTTTACAGCAACATGTAAAAAAAAAAATTGGCATAGCAGTGCTTACAAAACTACCTGGTGGGGGGGGGTGGTTGGCAAACAGATGTAGAAGGTGTGCATTACTTGCATAAAAATATGGTATATGTGTAAGTATGTCCTGTTGAACAAGATGGAGAATGCAAAGATTCCCTGTTTGTTATTAAAAGATCTTGCTCTTTCATTATGAATACAGCCTAGGGAGGATACCAGAAATTGATAAAAACAGCCTAAAAATTATGTCGTATAAGCTCCCATATATAAAAAACACAGCTGTAGGGAAAACGGATGACAGGATTGGCATCCATAAATCTGTGGATTACTTTTACTTTTAAATATATGTATGCTCTAGCTTGCTCCAGAATGCATTTATGAGGGATTTTATAAGTCACAGAATTCTCACAGACAACAATCTCCACCCCATAATGCAAAATCTAGTGTGGGGTTCTCCAGGACTGGCAAAGATAGGTAGGTCATGAAGACACTTTGAAGGTCATAAAACCTGAGAACAAACTCTACAAGCAACTGATAGAGTGCAATTTGACCTAACGTTAGAGTCAAGACATAAAGTCCAAATGACAGAAGCTTATATGCATCATTCAGCAAATATTCACTGTGCATATAACTTGTTTCAAGTATTATTTTAGACACTGAGAATATAGCAGTGAACAAGACAGATAAGGTCCCTACCCTCATAAAACTTACTTATAAAACTAGACTAAAAATACAGACATACCTTGGAGATACTGCGGGTTCAGTTCCAGACCACTGCAATAAAGTGCATATCACAGAAAGCAAGTCACACAAATTTTTTGGTTTCCCAGTGCATATAAAAGTTATGTTTACACTATACTATAGTCTATTAACTGTGCAATATCATTATGTTTAAACAATAGATAAGTGGTAACTTTGGTGAAGGGTAAGACAGTACATGATACTGGAGAGGTCAGTACAACTTGACCAAAGCAAAGGCATAGAAGCTTCATAGACACATCCAAACTCCTTGAGGGACTTAGTTACTAGGCTGAGAGCTGAGGACCATGGTCTCGAGGGACATCTAGCTCAACTGGCATAACATAGTTTATAAAGAAAATGTTCTACTCTTAAAAGCTTGTGAGTGGCCATCTAAGGTCCCACCCCAGCTGGAGAAACAGAAAATGCAGAAAACCAAAGAAACAAGAGAAAGATTAGTCGAAAGGACTAATGGACCACAACAACCACAGGCTCCACCAGACTGAGTCCAGCACAACTAGATGGTGCCTGGCTACCACCACCAACTGCTGTGACAAGGATCACTAAAAAGACTCCTGGAAAGAGTGAGAGAAAAATGCAGAGCAAAATTTAAACTCAAGAAAAAATACCAGATTTACAGATCTGAGAGATACTGGAGAAATTCCGAGTATGGGCCCCAGACACCCTTTTAATTCAGTACTGACCTCACTCCTGAAGTTCACCCTTCAGCCAAAGATTAGATTTATAAACAAACAATAACACAGTAGTTCAGTCATATGTATGAGACTAAATGGGCAGACCAGCCCCAAAGCGAAGAAGAGACGGGAGAAAGGGAAAAGAAAGCTGGACCAATGGAAATGGGGAATCCGAGGTTGAGAAGGAGAGAGTGTTGAAACATCAGGGGGTTGGCAGCCAATGTCACAAAACAACATGTATATTTATTGTTTAATAAGAAGCTAAGTTGCTCTGTAAACTTTCACCTAAAACACAGTTAAAAACAAAAAATGAGTAAAGTAAAACTGGGGAAATCTGAATAAAATGAGTAGATTGTATAAAAAGAAAAGATATGCAATTGTCTTCATCATCTAGTGCTGCTGTAACAGAAACACTACAAGTGGATGGCTTTAACAAAGAGAAATTTGTTTCTTCATGGTAAAGTAGGCTAAAAGTCCAAATTCAGGGCATCAGCTCCAGGGGAAATCTTTCTCTCTCTGTCAGCCTTCTCCATCAATGTTCTCCCAGACTAGGAGCTTCTCTGCACAGGGACCCAGGTCCAAAGGATGTGCTCTGCTCCCGGCACTGCTTTCTTGGTGATATGAGGTCCCCATGGTCTCTGCTTACTTCTATCTTTTATATTTCAAGAGAGTGCCTCAAGACACAATGCAATCTTACAGACTGAGTCCTGCCTTACTAACACAACTGCAGCCCATCCTCCATCATTAACATCATAGTGACAGGATTTACAACCTACAGGAAAATCACACAATACCAGGAATCATGGCTCATCCAAATTGATACAGTGTTTTGGGGACATAATTCAATCCATGACACAATCATTAGATATAAAACCACCACTGATTAAATATGAAATCAACCCTGAAAAAATTTTTTAAAAATGGATAAACCTTAATTAAAAAAATACTTTATTGCAAAAAATGTTAACCATCACCTGAGCCTTCAGCGAGTCATAATCTTTTTGCTGGTGGAGGGTCTTGCCTCGATGTTGGTGGCTGCTGACAGATCAGGTTGGTGATTACTGAAGGTTGGGGCAGCTGTGGCAATTTTACCCACAGTAGAACTTCTTTCAAAATTGGAGTAAATCCTCTCAAACCCTGCCACTACTTTATCGGCTAAGTTTACGTAATATTCTAAATCTGTAGTTGTCATTTCAAAAATGTTCACAGTATCTTCACCAGGAGTAGTTTCCATCTCAAGAAAACACTTTTCTTTGCTCATCCATAAGAGCAACTCCTCTTCCATTAAAGTTTTATCATGAGATTGCAGCAGTTCAGTCACATCTTCAGTCTCTACTTCTAATTCTAGTTCTCTTGACATTTCTACCACATCTGCAGCTATTTTCTCTACTGAGGTCTTGAACCTCTCAAAGTCATCCAAGAAGGTTGGAATCAACTTCTTCCAAACTCCTGTTAATATTGATATTTTCAACTCCTCCCAAGAATCATGACTGTTGTCACAGGCATCTGGAACAGTGAATCCTTTCCAGAAGGTTTTCAATTTACTTTGCCCAAATTCATCAGAGGAATCAATATCTATAGCAGGTATAGCCTTATTAAATGTATTTCTTAAATAATAAGACTTAAAATTCACAATTGCTCCTTGATCCATGGGCTGGAGAATGGACGTTGTGTTAAGAGGCATAAAAACAACATTAATCTCCTTGTACATCTCTGTCAGAGCTCTTGGGTGAACAGCTGTAATGTCAATGAGCAGTAATATTTTGAAAGGAATCTTTTTTTCTGAGCAGTAAGTCTCAACAGTGGGCTTAAAATATTCAATAAACTATGCTATAAACAGTTGTGCTGTCATCCAGGCTTTGTTGCTTCATTTATAGAGCACAGACAGAGTAGATTTAGCATAATTCTTAAGGGCCCTAAGATTTTTGGTATGGTAAATGAGCATTGGCTTCAACTTAAAGTCACCAGCTGCATTAGCCCCTAACAAGAGAGCCAGCCTGTCCTTTGAAGCTTTGAAGCCAGGCATTGACTTCTCCTCTCAAGCTATGAAAGTCCTAGATGGCATCTTCTTCCAATATAAGGCTGTTTCATCTACATTGAAAATTTGTAGTTTAGTGTAGCCACCTTCATCAATTATCTTAGCTAGATCTTCTGGATACTTTGCTGACGCTTCTACATCAGCACTTGCTGCTTCGCCTCGCACTTTTTTGTTACAGAGACAGCTTCTTTCCTTAAACCGCATGAATCAACCTCTGCTAATTTCAAAGTTTTCTTCTGCAGCTTCCTCACCTCTCTCAGCCTCCATAGAATTTAAGACAGTTAGGGCCTTGCTCTGGATTAGACTTTGGCTTAAGGGAATGTCGTGGCTGGTTTGATCTGTATCCATTCCAATAAAACGTTCTCCATCTCAGCAACAAAGTTGTTTCACTTTCTTATCATTTGTGTGTTCACTCAAGTAGCAATTTTCATTTCCTTCAAGGACTTTTCCTTTGCATTAACAGCTTGGCTAACTGTTTGGTCCAAGAGGTCTAGCTTTTGTCCTGTCTTGGCTTTCAATGTGCCTTCATCACTAAGCTTAATCATTTCAAGATTTTGATATAAAGTGAGAGACGTGCACCTCTTCCTTTCACATGAACACCTAGAGGCCATTGTAGGGTTATTAATAGGCCTAATTTCAATATTGTTGTGTCTCAGGGAATAGGGAAGCCCTAGGAGAGGACAGAGATGGGCAAACGACTGGTCTGTGAAGTAGTCAGAACACACACAACATTTATTAATTAAGTTCACCGTCTTACACAGGCACCGTTTGTGGTGCCCCAAAACAATTAAAATAGTAATATCAAAGATACTGATCACAGATCATCATACTACATATAATAATAATGAAAAATTTTGAAATATTGTGAGAATTACTAAAATGTGACACAGAGACACCAAACGAGCACATGCTGTTGGAAAAATGGCGCCAATGGACTTGCTTGACGCAGAGTTGCTACAAATCTTCAATTTTTAAAGAACATGGTACCTGCAAAGCACAATGAAGTGAAGTGCAATAAAACAAGTTATGCCTGTAAACAATAAAAATTCAAATATCAGTAACTATCATTAAGAAAATAAAATAGGGTAATGTGATGGAGACTAAATAAGGTTGCTAGGGAAAGACATGTTTGGTGGTTTGATCTGAGCAGATAATGACAATCATAATCCAGGATGTCTACTCAAAAGGTACAAAGGTACAAAGACCAGAAATGGAAGTAAGCTTAGAGAGTTAGGGAAACAGAGATAAATTCAGTATATTTGGATTATAGTGAGTAATAGGTAGAGTGGTTGGAGACAAACTCAGAAAAGTGGGGCCAAGACAAGATGATGTTGAGCCCAGAAGTCCAGAGAAGAGTGGGATACCATTCAAAATACAATGGGTACGTAAGGAGAGATTTGATACAACCTGATTAAGTTTTATAAAGATCACTAAGTACTTGAGTGAGGAATGAATTATATGGATGCATGATGGAAGCAGGAAGACCACATAGAAGGTTATTAGAATAGTCTAGTAAGTGGGTGATGGCCACTTAATTATAGAAAGTCACATAGACAGTGAGAAAGTAGGAACTTGTTCCAGAAATTTGATTTCTTTTCCTTCACATAATCTATGCTTCTCATTTTCTATCAGTTTCTACAGGTCTATCTCTTTTAACTTTAGTTTGGATAGGCAAGAATCCTCATTAAACTCATGCTATACAATCAGATATGTATATGGAATATGTGAATATTGGTAAATACAATTCTTAGAATAAAAAAAACTAGTATCTAAATGCATTTTCAAATAGGTATTATCTTAGTCATCTAGTGCTGCTCTAACAGAAATACCACAAGTTTTAACAAATATAAATTTATTTGCTTACATTCCAGTAGGCTACAAGTCCAAATTCAGGGCGTCAGCTCCAGGGGAATGCTCTCTGTCTGTGTTAGCCTTCTTCTCATCAGTGTTCCCCCAGACTTGGAGCTTCTCTGTGCAGGAACCTCGGGTCCAAAGGATGAGCTCTGCTCTCGGTGCTTCTTTCTTGGTGGTATGAGGTCCCCCTTCTCTGCTTGCTTCCCTTTCCTTTTCTCTCCTGTAAAGTAAAAGGTGGTGCCAGCCACACCCTAGGGAAACTTCCTTTACATTGGATCAGGGGTGTGACCTGGGTAAGGGTGGTGTTACAATCCCACCCTAACCCTCTTTAACATAAAATTACAATCACAAAATGGAGGCCAACCACACAATTCTGGGAACCATGGCCCAGCCAAACTGATACACACGTTTTTTGGAGGGACATAATTCAAACCATGACAGGTATGCTTATTTCTTTTTATTAAATTGCATTAGAGAACAATTAAGCATAAACTCCTACAATGACTATTGTTCTTTTAAGTTTCAATAATGAAATAACTGTACCATATAACAGTGAAAGAATACAGTGTTATAGTACCCTCTACTTATATTCACTGTGAGGCTTAAAACAATTTTATTAAATGCTAAGAGATGTATTTATTTCCTTGACTCACCATGTAGTACCAACATGACTTTATCCCTGTGCAATCATTTTGCCCCGTATCAGTGAACTGATCAATCTACTCTACTGAGAATCAGTAGGAGTGGCCTTGAATTGGAAGAGAAACAGCAGTTTTTGGTAAATAGCATTAGTTCTCAGACTCACTTTTGGAAAGAACTTGACAAGTACACGTTCCTGTCCCCAACTGATCTGTCAATTTAGATCACCACTGCCAAAAACCAGAAAGGCAAAATTATCAAGAAATCTCAAGTAAATTAGAAAGATATCCTGCAGCCGCAAATTGTCTTATCCTGCAGCACACAAAGCTAAAGTTCCAGGAGTTAGAGGAAAACCCATACTAATAAGAAAATGATGGTTTAGTGACTGTACAAGTGAGATGACTATTTTCCTTTTGTTTTTCTCACCTCCATACTAGCCATAAAGGAATGTGTATTTTAAGGCTACAATCTTTAAATTTAAGAAAGTGATTAGCGCCTTTCTTTGGTGGGAATGCCATGAGGTAGCATAAGATTTTTTCCATTACTAAGAGATCAAAGCTCTGAAAAAACACCTAGACCGTTTACTCCTAAGCCCCTCAACAACTTTAAAGTTCAGGGACCAAACCATGAAAGTGGCTGTGATCACATCAGAAGAGCTCATTTTTCAGCAGGTACAAAAAGGGACAAATTCCTGTACAAACAGGAGAAGCTCTTTTCTGGGTTAACCTCCTGTGGGGAGGAAACCAAAAGCAAAAGAATCTAGTAGGAATTGGAAAGGCATTGCTAGAGACAAGCAAGTAAAGTCAGGAAGACCAAGTTGAGGTCAGAATCAGCTACGTGGTTCATTCCTTCAAAACCAAATGGAGGCTAGAAGCACATTGCCATGTGTTACCTCCACCTCTCTGCTCAGATTCAGTTAGGCTTCTGTTCTCTGTGCCCAAATAACTTTGTTGATATGTTTATCACATAGTGCCATAACTGCTCATTTACCTCTTTTTCTCCTCAACAAGATAACATGAATTCTGTTATTTTGTTACCCCCAGCGCCTAGCAAAGGAACAGGAATATATTAATCATTCATCAAGTATCTGTCAAATGAATGAACCAGGTTTAACACTATTGCCTTGAGAAAGATAAAGTAAGCAAGTAAATATCCAAAAGCAAAATAATATAAGAAGTGTTACTCCAAAGTAAAATCCAAGATAATATGGAAGTATACAGAGGTGATATAATTCCAAGCAAAAGCAAAGACATTTGACACTTTAATAAGCCTGTAGGTAAACGATATCTGTAAACCAAACCAAACCCACTTGAAAGTATCATGGCTTGAGTCAGTCCTCTAAGTGACATCTTTGCATTTTAACACTTTGAAGAGGTCTTTCAGGTATATCAAAATATTGAAAATAGTTCAAGAATGCTTCTAGGTAGCTTTACTGATTCCTAGTTGGAAATCATTTGTTTAGAACTCAAAAAATCTGTGAGGAACAAAGTCTAGATTTTTCCTGTAGCTGGGCTAAAGCTGAGCTTATAGATGAAAGTCAGATGATGCTGGTTTCAGGAGAGAAAAGCTGTCAACACTGAGAAACAAAACAGAGGCTGATATCTCACATGCCCGTTCTGTATAGCTAATTGATCTGTCCCCCCAGTTCTGTTCACTGCAGTTCTGCACATTCTTACCAGAGAAGCACAAAGGGGAGTTGCTGAATGCTGCACCTGCAAGACACTGTCAGCCCGAAGGGGAATCCAGACTTTTAAAAAAGGCTTTATGTTTAAGGTACACATTGACATCACAACTTCATTAGAGAGTATTGTCTGAAGAAACCTAGAGACAAAGTTAAATTGATTGCCTACTAGACTTATTTTGAGTGTAGTTACCTGTGTATAAAATCTTCTTTTCAAATAGTGTCTTCTGAACTTGATGAGTGAATTGGTGATTCATGAGATTGGTGCACAAAGTGGGAAGCAAAAAGGGGTTTTAAGAAAAAAGGAAATAAAAAAGCTGAACCCAAGTTTTCAGGTTTTATCTTTGAGAGAATAACAGAATCATGATCTGTATAATGACTAAGGGGCAGGATAAAATTAGAATTTCTATCTTGAGCATAGAAATGATAGTCCAAATATTTTACCCAAGAGGATTTGTGTGTGTGTGTGTGTGTGTGTGTGTGTGTGTGTAATTATAGGAGTCCTGGTGGCTCAATGGTTAAGAGCTTAGCTATTAAGAAAAAGTTGGCAGTTGGAATCCACCAGCTGCTCCTTGGAAACCCTATGAGGCAGTTCTACTCTGTCCTAAAGGGTCACTTAGAGTTGGAATTGACTCCAAGACAACAGGTTATTTTTTGGTTTGTGTTTATAGAATAACAAATAAAGCTCTTTCTCATCCTCGTCTTTGGTTATTGTGGAATAGAAAACGGATAACTTGTGGAGATTTTTTATCAGTGAAGAAGAAAATTCAACTCCTTCTCATTTGTGGCCAGCTTTGTGTATATATATATATAGCCAAGAAGTAGATTCTGACTCATGGCAATCCCATGTGTTACAGAGGATATTCTGCTCCTTAGGATAGTCTTGGCTGTAATCTTTTTTCCATAGTGCTGTTGGGCGGGATCAAACTGTCAACCTTAAGGTTAGTAAAGCACCTTGTGCCACCCAGGGAACTTTTTGTGCCCTGCTACGTTCCCTGTTCTCCTGTCTTGCTTTTTTGATAATTAATAGTCCTGCCCTTTAATCTCTGTCCACCCGCTGATAGAAAATATTGACCACTTTTATTGCAATCAAGTAGTGAAATGCAGATTGATTTGCTTAGCTTAGTTAAATTAATTAAACATGAGATTGGGGAGAATTTCATGTGTTTTAAAACCTGATGTGAATGTCAAGCAGATTGAGAAGGTTGAAAGCTTCTAAACTTACTGAAGTCTGGAATTAAACATAAGAATCATATGAAAAAGTAACTGTGTCAAAAGTGACATCCTCCTATTCATATTTTACTTTGAAGAAAAAGACTCCTTAGGTTAAAGAATGCTGATAGGTTATGTCTTTGAAGGTATTACTAATGGGAAATCACAATGTAGAATTATCTTCATTATACTGTACATATTCTTTTTAAGAAGGATGTTATCTGACTTTAAAACAATGCAATTTTTTAATTATATCACTCCTGTAACTTCCATTAAACGTCATTTATATTCAAAGAAAAATAATGGAAAAGCTATTAATATTATACAATATTGGTAGATATGAAATATGAGCTCTTCTAAGAATTATATACACAGAATGTCATCAGTTTCTGTTAAGCCATATATCCTTCAATTGTAGAAAGGATCTAAGAAAATTCATTAATGCAGAGTTCTTATGAGTACTGATGGTAATACTCTCATTGGAAAAATGTAATGTCATATTTAAGGCAACATTTAGATTAAAAGGATTCATACAAATGAAATAATTGAAAATCATTTTTATAACTTACATAAATTTGTTGTTGTTGTTAGGTGTCGTCGAGTTGGTCCCGACTCATAGTGACCGAATGCACAACAGAACGAAACACTGCCTGGTCCTGTGCCATCATCACAATTGTTGCTATGCTTGAGCGGATTGTTGCAGCCACTATGTCAATCTATCTCGTTGCGAGTCTTCCTCTTTTTCGCTAACTCTCTATTTAACAAGCATGATGTCCTTCTCCAGGGACTGATCTCTCCTGATAACATGTCCAAAGTATGTGAGACGTAGTCTCGCCATCCTTGCTTCTAAGAACATTCTGGTTGTACTCTAAGAAGCATTGTAGATCTAGGTAAAAAGAAATCCTTGACAACCTCTACTTTTTCACCATTTATCATGATGTTGCTTATTGGTCCAGTTATGAGGATTTTTTTTCTTTATGTTGCTATGTAATCCATACTGAAGGCTGTGGTCTTTGATCTTCATCAGTAAGTGCTTCAAGTCTTCTTCACTTTCAGCAAGCAAGGTTGTGTCATCTGCATAATGCAGGTTGTTAATGAGTCTTCCTCCAAATCTGTTGCCCCTTTCTTCTTCACATAGTCCATCTTCTCAGATTATTTGTTCTGCATACAGATTGAATAGGTATGGTGAAAGGATACAACCCTGACGCAAACCTTTCCTGACTTTAAACCATGCAATATCCTCCCCTTGTTCTATGTGAACTACTGCCTCTTGCTCCATGTACAGATTCCTCATGAGCACAGTTAAGTGTTCCGGAATTCCTATTATCTGCAATGTTATCCATAATTTTTTATGATCC
>NW_004444174.1:1203974-1224831 GCF_000243295.1 Trichechus manatus latirostris
TAAACAGTCAGTACACATATTGTTTTATGACATTGGTTAACAACCCCACGACATGTCAACCCTCTCCCTTCTTGACCTTGGAGGACTTTTTTTTTTTTTTTTTTTTGGTGCAAATATGCATAGCCAGAGATACACCGTTTCAAAAATTTCTCCATGTACAATTAAGTGACATTGATTACGTTCTTCCAGTTGTGCTGCTATTCTCACTTTAGATGAAGGTTTACAGACACGTGTCAACACTATCTTCACTCAACCTAGGATTCCCTATCACCAGCTTTCCTGTCCCCTTCTGCCTTCTAGTCCTTGTCCCTGGACTGCTGTGCCCCATTAGTCCCATTTTGTTTTATGGTGCTGTCCAATCCCTGGCTAAACTGTGAACCTCAGGAGTGACTTCACCAGTAAGCTAAAAGGGTGTCCGGGGGCCATACTCTCGGGGTTTCTCCAGTCTCTGTCAGGCCAGTAAATCTGGTCTTTTTTTTTTTATGTGTTAGAATTTTGTCCTACATCCTTCTCCAGTTCTGTCCAGAATTCTCTGTTGTGATTACATTCAGAGCAGTCAGTGGTGGTAGCCGGGCGCCATCTAGCTGTACTGGACTCAGTCTTCTGAAGGCCTTGGTAGCTGTGGTTCATTAGTCCTTTGGACAAATCTTTTATTTGTATCCTGTTCTCTTCATTCTCCCTTGATCCTGAAGGGCTGAGACCAGTGGAGTATCTTAGATGGCTGCTCACAGGCTTTTAAGACCCCAGGTGCTGCTCACCAAGGTAGAATGTAGAACATTATCTTTATAAACTGTGTTATGCCAATTGAGCTAGATGTTCCCTGAGACCAGGGTCCCCACAGCCCTCTGCCCAGAAATTCAGTCCCTCAGGGAATTTGGATGTGCCTATGGAGCTTCCATGACCTTTCCTTGTACAAGTTGTGCTGGCTTCCCCAGTATTGTGTACTGTCTTATCCTTCACCAAATTTACCACTCATGTGTTATTACTTGGTGTCCCCTTGCCTTCCTCTCCATTAGAAGGTTCTATAGCTACACGATTTATTCCCTTTTTTATTGTTCTGATGTTGTTGTCATTTACTGATTAACTGCTCTGATTCCCTGTTGTGTTTCTTTTGGTTTTGGATAGTCCTTGAGAGTTCATTTTCTAGATTGGTATCTGACTGGTATGATCCTGCCTCCTAGATTCAGCCTGTGAGCTGCTGTTGTTTGTTCTCAGATTGAAGGACTCCCTTTAATAATTCTTGTAAGTTTGGTTTGGTTTTTACATATTCCTTTAATTTCTGTTTATCTGGAAATGTCCTAATTTTACCATCATATTTCAACGAGAGTTTTGCAGGATATATTATTCTGGGCTGGCAATTTTTTTCCATCAGGGCTTTATATATGTCATCCCATTGCCTTCTTGCTGGCATGGTTTCTGCCGACTAATCTGAGCTTAGTCTTATTGTTTCTCCTCTGTATGTGACTTTTTGTTTGTCTCGAGATGCTCTCAGGATTCTTTGTCTTTGGTTTTGGCGAGTGTGATTATGATATGCCTTGGTGATTTTCTTTTGGGGTCTATCCTATATGGGGTTCATTGAGGTTCTTGGATGGCAAGCTTTTCTCTTTTGTGATATTGGGGATGTTTTCTGTCAGCAGTTCTTAAATGATACTCTCCGTTTTTTCTGTGTTCTCCCCCTTTTATGGAACTCCGATCCCCCGAAAATTTTTGCTTTTGATTGTATCCCACATAATTCTCAGGGTTTCTTCATTTTTCTTCATTCTTTTTTCTGATTTTTCCTCAAACAGAGTTGTATCCAAGTGTTTGTCTTCAATTCCACAAATCCTGTCTTCCACCATTTCAAACCTGCTCCTCAGCCCTTCGATGACATTGTCCATTTCTGAAATCTTGTTGTTTATCTTTTTGATTTCTAATTGTTGTTTTTGTATAATTTCTAGTTGTGAATTTATTTTGGCATTTTGTTCCTGCATTATTTTCCTGAATTCTTCCATTTTTTTGTCTGTATTTTCCATGAATTTGTCTATTTTTTCCTCATTTTTGTCTGCTTTTTGCTTCGACTCTTGGATAGCTCTGAATATTAGAGATTTGATTTCACTATCAGGTACTTTTAGTTCCTTTTCTTCTACTGGAAAGTCATCTGGTGTTTTATTTTGAATGCCTGCTGGAACCATCCTGTCCTGTTTTTCTAAATGTTTTGATATTGTCTGCTGTCTTCAGGGTGTTCAGTAGTTATTTTTCTCATTTATTGATTGTAGACTTGTTTGTTTTGTCCCTTTTTTAAAATTTGGCTATGTCTGAGCAGGTGAGCTGTGTGTTCTTTGTTGTTTGCTCATCTGTGAGCATGATACTTTTCACCTCCTTCTCCAATTGGCAGGGTTAGTCGCTCAGATGTGGTACAGCAGGCCAGGTCTAGCTGAAGAGGAGTTACTGGGATGAGTTGTTTGTGGCATTTACTTCAGCCACCAGGGCAGGCCGGTAATCAGTGCAGGGCAGGTTCTGCTAGGCTGTGCCTGGGCTGCTTGTTGGTGTGATGTTTAGTGCATGGTGCAGGTAGGCAGGTTGGAGGGGGGAAGCTTGTGATGTGTAGAGCTAAGATGAGTCTGGGAGAGAGGAGAGAGGAACAGGAGCCAAAAACATGCAAACAAAAAAAGGTGCTACGGGAGCTTGCCATTGGAGTGGAGAGATAAGAGACTATGAAATGGAGAAAAACGAAAAGGAGAAGAAGAAAAGAAAAAAAGAATAAATAAAAATTAGAAAGAATAAAGAAAAGAAAAGCTCCCAGGGATCCCACCGGTGCAGCTACAAGGTCTGGGGAAGTTGCTCCCAGGTCATGAAGTACAGCCTGGCTAGAAGGGGTAGAGGTATCACTCAACACCAGGTATTCAGGGAACAGGAAGAGAAGGAAAGTATAGAGAGGTGAGAAACTGAGTAATGAAGAAAGACGAAAAGGGAAAAAGAAGGAAAAGAAAACAAAGCAAACAAATTTAAAGAGAAAAGCACAAGAAAACCCCCCCAAAAAACAGGAAAAAAAACAAGAAAAAAGAAATGCTCTCAGAGATCCCTCTGTGCATCTACGCAAACTGAGGGGGTAGGTCTCAAGCTGCGCAGTACTGCCTGGCCAGAATGGGCTCCCAATTTGAGAAAAGAAAAGGAAAACACACAAACAATTCAAAACAAACAAACAAACAAAAAAACCCCTGGATCCCACCAGCTTGGCAGCACAGGCCCGGAAGCAGTCTCACATTTGAGCAGCGATTCACAGCCTTTCAGGAAGAAACAAAGTTGATGCATGGAGCCAGGTATTTGAGAGAAAGGTGGGGGAGGTGGTGAGAGGTAAGGAAGAAATCTGAAGACTGGAAAAAAAGCAACACCAGCAGCCAACAAATGGCACTTAGGGAGCCAGCCAGTGCGGGTGGGTGGATTCCAAGTGACACCGGGGTGAAGCTGGTACTTCCCAGCCAAGAAACTGTGGCCGCAGGAAGCAGAGGAGGCCAAGTGGGGGTGAAGAAGGGGCGGGGTGGGGGAGTGTATATCGCTGGTTACCGGTTGTTCTGTCTCCTGCTGGAAGCTCCGTGAATCTGCTTTCTCGTACCTCCAGTTCACTGGTCTCTGATAGGGGTCCAAGATGGCAGATCTGTGCTGCATTTGCTGATAGGGACCTCTGCATGTATCTCTCCTTGCTCCCTGTTCTTGGTCAGTGTCATGGATTGAATTATGTCCCCAAAAATATGAGTGTATCAATTTGGCCAGGCCATGATTCCTGATATTGTGTGGTTTTCCTATATGTAGTAAATCCTGCCTAGATGATGTTAATGAGGGAGGATGGGCGGCAGTTGTGTTAGTAAGGCAGGACTCAGTCTACAAGATTGGACTGTATCCTGAGGCAATGCCTTGAGGTATGAAAGACAGAAGTGAGCAGTGAGACAGAGGGACTTCATACCATCAAGAAAGCAGTGCCAGGAGCAGAGCGCGTCCTTTGGACTGGGATCCCTGTGCCGAGAAGCTCCTAGTCTGGGGGAACACTGAAGAGAAGAAGGCCAATAGAGAGAAAAAGCCTTCTCCTGGAGCTGATGCCTTGAATTCGGGCTTTTAGCCTACTTTAACTGTGAGGAAATAAACTTCTCTTCATTAAAACCATCCGCTTGTGGTATTTCTGTTATAGCAGCACTAGATGACTAAGACAGTCAGTTTCTTATTCCATTCAGTACTTGGCTGAGTTCTTTATCTGTTCATTTGATGCTTAGGGTTTCAGGATTGTCTTTTTTTCTGCTTGGCTTAGTTTTTTGGATCTTTGCTGCGGAGGGACAGCGTGGTGCTTCTGCCTATAGCGCCACATTGCCTGGTAGTCTCCTGTTTTTAACCTGTAGCTGCTTTTGAATGATCTTCAGCAAAATTTTGCTTGCATGTGATATTAATGATATTGTTCAATAATTTCCACATTCATTTGGATCACCTTTCTTGGGACTAGGCATAAATATGAATCTCTTCCAGTCAGCTGGCCTCAGGTAGCTGTGTTTCAAATTTTTTAGCATAGATGAGTGAACACTTCCAGCACTGCATCCATTTTTTAAATATCTCAGTTGATATTCCTTAAGTTCCTGGAGCATTGTTTTTCACATTGCTTTCAGTGCAGTTTGGACTTCTTCCTTCAGTATCATAGATTCCTCATCATATGTTACCTCCTGAAATGGTTGAACGTCGACCAATTCTTTTTGGTATAGTGACTCTGTGTATCCTTCCATCTTCCATCATCTTAATAAATTTGTTAGAGAAGCAAATCGTGAGTCTATAGATCCTCATCAATTTACATAGCCTCTTAATAGCTACTTGAATAGATTTAATTTTGGGGTTAGTTTCCCACCCAAAAAAGGCAAAGATGACATTTTGATGACTAAGGTGCATCTGCCATGGTATTTTCGATCGTTTCATATGCATGTGAAAGCTTGACAATGAAAAAGGCAGACCAAGGAAGAATTGACACATTCAAATTGTGGTGTTGGCTCAGAATATAGAATATATCATGTACTGACAGAAGAACAAACAAATCTGTCTTGGAAGAAGTACAGCCAGAAGGTTCCTTAGAAGCGAGGATGGCGAGACTTTGTCTTGCCTACTTTGGATATGTCATCAGGAGGAACCAATTGCTAGAGAAAGACATCATGCTTGATAAAGTAGAAGGTCGGTGAAAAAAAGGAAGACCTTCAATGAGACAGGTTGACACAGTGACTGCAACAATGGGTTCAAACATAGCAATGATTGTGGAGGATGGAGCAGGACTAGGCAATGTTTCTGTGTTATACATAAGGCACTTACAAGTTGGTGATGACCCAACATCACCTAACAACAACAACAATTTTAGATGATCAGTCTATTACTTAAGTACAGAATTGGTTGGATTAAATTGAATCCAGAGGTCTATTTTCCAAATGTTGCTGTGTTCAGAGTTTGGAGGATTGTTAAGATTTGTTGGAAAAGCCCAGAATGGATTTCATCATTGATCTGATATTTTAGGTAGTTCACTTTTTTTAAAGTATAAGTTGAGAATAAAATACATTATTCATTTGAAAAATATAGTTCTTATTGTTGCTTATAGTCCATATAGATATTATTTTTAAATATGTTCTAGTGATTTTTATGAGCTGTAATTACTATTACTTATAATTCCTTGGAAGACAAAGATCAAAGTTCCTATCATTGCTTTTTCTCAAACTGGGCATAACCTAATTTTCCCACATTAGCTCCTACATGCTAGCTACATAGAAGTCTCACAGAGTTTCTGTGTGAATTAAATGGTTTACAGTATTATAGTGCTTAGAATAATACTTATGAAGCCCTAGTGGTGCAATGGTTAAGGGCTTGGTCGCTAACTAAAAGGTTGGTGGTTTGAACCCACAAGCTTTTCTGTAGGAGAAAAGACCTGGTGATCTGCTCCTGTAAAGACTACAGCCTAGGAAATCATATGGGTCATTTCTACTCTGTCCTATAGGATCACTATGAGTTGGAATCGACTTAATGGCACACAACATCAACAGAACAGAATAATGCCTGGCATATAGCATGTGCTAAGTAAATGTGAGCAAATCTCTTTGTTGTTGTTCACTCTATTATTATTTTTACCATCTCCTTCTTCTGGGTCTTCTCCTTCTTCTTGTGCATCTCCTCCTCCTCTTTCATATTCTTCTTCTTCCTCCTCCTTGTATTCTTCTTCTCTGACAAATTTATACTCAAGCTTCAAAACACAAAAAAGTATAAGAAATAGTCTTTGACATTTGATGGATTTGATTTCTCACTGATGGAGGTAATCAATCTTTGAACCTCTTTCCTCACCTCTAAAGTGAGGATAATTGTAATTACATCATGGAATTGTGAAGATTAAATGAGCTAAAGAAATAATTCAATAGAGGCTCTATATAAATGCAGTTCCTTCTTTATCTCTCCACTCTTGTAAAGATTTTTCTGGATTCCACATTAGTACTTATTCCTCCTACTAAATACTCAAAATTCAGTCCGCAATTATCTTTTTACATCCTTGTCATTTCCACTTGATTGTGATATCAGTGCCATGGATCAGTGCTTGGCGCATGACAGGCTTTTGATATATGTTTGTTGAAAAAATAAAAAGGGGAGGGAGTGGTAAGAGAGAGAAACTGATGTGAAGGGAATATTTATTTTATTTTTTATTGTATGCTTTTACCATGTATTTAAGGAGTCCTTTACCAGGTTCTGAATACTGTTAATTAAGCAGACATGAATCCTTCCAGTATGAAACTCAAAATATAATGTCCATTTGTAAATTTCCATGCCTTTAATACAATGTATAGTTAACAAAGGTTTCTGAAGGTGAGGGAAGGAAAGAGAAGGAGAGAGAGAAAGGCACACTCACACACACACACACACACACACACACACACACACACACACACGGAGAGAGAGAGAGAGAACTCCACATTCACATATTGTATTTCAACTGAGTAATTTTTCAAGGGTGAAATTTTTATTGTAGTATAATCACTTTGAATAAAATAAATAATTTAAAATAACATTATGTATAATTCTCAAGATTCAAATTCAGAAAAAAAAAGAATGGTTTTCAATGCACATATGAAGATGAATCTTGGCTATATCTGAAATAGTTTCATCACTTTTAATTGTTACCAGCTCAAGATTTCATAATGAAAAATTTCTTGTGATTAAAATTGCATCATTGATCATGCAATCTATTGATACATCAACTTGCTTCTATGAGCATTACTATTTTAGCTTTCTTGAAAATCTTAAATCCAAATATTTTACATTTTTATTTGCATATACTTGCAGAACAGAGTCAGTGTAGTATAATATATACAAAAATCAACATTTTTGTGTCTGTGCTGTTTTTAAATTATTTTTTACTATTATGATACTTAATATATAACTACTCAAATATAATAACTTTCTATAAAGACTTGTGTTTAGAAATATAATTGCCTAGTGTGTGTTTCCTACCTCTCAGTAATGTTTTTACTTAAAAGATTTTACATATGTATATATTTATTTTGTTGGCATTTTGTATATGTCCACATATCCTGTTTTACTTTGGCAAATTGTAAAAGCAATAAAAATTCTATCTGGAGGACCCCACCATCGTCCTGGGCCACAAATGTTTATGCAAATAAAATTATAAGAAAACTGATTAGCTCAAAGTTAAAGTAAACAGCACACAGGAAATAAAACTTTGAAACAACAGCCAACAAAAATAGACTCAGCAGCAATTCTCCTCTATCATTTGAAAGTTATATGCTCTGTTTCAAATAGTCTTTTAGTAACCTAAATATGCTTGCTTAGTTCTTAAATTCTAATACCTACAAGTGTTTTCCCCCCTTCTGCATAATGTAAGATTTTACAATACTTTAACTTCATTCACTTCCCTTAAACTTATTTGAAATAGTTGTTTAGTATCTTAATGCATTTTTTTCTTTTTTTAAACTCAAAAAAACACTGTGTATTGTTTATATCAATAATATTTATTTACATTTACATTTGGTGGTCATTTTTAATTTGTTCTTATAGCTCAAGCATTCCTTCTGGTAAAAAATTCTTCCTCAGTGAATATTCCTTTGCCTTCAAAATTTCCTAAAGAAAATCTCTGTTTGAAGATAAAGGAAGAAAAAAAAAAAAAAAAAAAACGACTCTTGATTTTTGTTTGTCTGGAAGTTTTTTAATTTTGTTTCTTGAAATATGTTTTTGTTGAAAATTATGCTACCATTTCTTCTTTCTCTCCTTGCTTTTAAGATTTTTGTTATTCTAGAGATTGTCTATGGTGAATTAAAGAATTTATTTCTATTTATTCTTTCTTTTTGAAATAATATACTTGAAGGAAGGGAAATTGAGGTAAATCCCACATTTAACCTGGCATTCTTCCTGGATGTATTTTATTGACTGATGCACAGGGATATAGAACAAAGTTCTCACTGAGCTGAGAAGGCAAAGATGAGAGTTTTGGAAGCAGCTACGGTTTGCAGGTCAAGGTAATAGAGATGATGTAATGCTGCAAAGGAAGACTCCAGAAGTCCACCTGGAGGTATTTAAGAGTCTTTAGCTGAGAACAGGGCTATTCACCTCAGATTTGAATGGAAATAAAAGAAGTCATAGAGTACTGGAGACTTTGACGTTCCAGCCTAACTTTTGGAGTTTACTTGAGAATCCCAAAAGGCTCTGCTACAAGATTAAGGACACTACCCTTGGAAAGGAACATAACCTTTGAATTAAGGAGATGACAGAATGAGACCTAAACTAACTAAGCATAAAATAAAGCATAACAGAGTCAAGAGGATCACCCAGGAATTTTACTACCTACCTAGACGGATATCAGCATCATTTAAAAGAAGATACTAAAATCTCTAGACTCAAGGTAATATTACCAATGTGCAACATTATAAAATATATTAGCTATACGATAAAACAGTAAATGTGGCATATAATCAGAAAAAAAATGCAATCAGTATAAACAGATTGATAGATGATACAGATTTAGAAATTAGCAAACAAGGTCTGCTCTTAATATACGTTCAGGGACTTAAATAAAAATATGGGTGTAATGAGGGATCAGATGACAACATTCTGCAAAGAAATGGAAACTAATAATCAAATGGAAATTCTAGAAATGAAAAGCAGAATGTATAAAATGAAAATTCATTTGTTGGGCTGAACAACATATTCAATACCAGAAAAAGAATTAGGAAAATTAAAGACAGATTAATAAAAATTATCCAAACTGAAGATCAAATAGAAACAGACAAACAAAAAATTGAAAAATAAATAAATAGAAGCTCAGTGATATTTGTGAAAATATAAAGCAACATAACATTAATTACAGTTATAGAAGAAAAGAAAAAATAGGGGAAAATATTTGAAGAAGTAAAGGCTTACAACTTATCAATATGTGAAAATATACACCTATCAATCTAGAAATTAAGTAAAACATAGGAAAAATGAAAAAATAATCCTTAAGAAAATGATTACAAGTCTAAAAAAGACCAGACATACTAGACCGATAGAGACTAGAGGAACCGCCAAGGCTATCGCCCTAAGATACACTTTAAACTTGGAACTGAAGCCATTTCTGAAGGCCACCTTTCAGCCAAATAATAGCTTGGCTTATGACACCCGTAAGTAATGTGCTCCCTTAAACAATCAACTATATGAGATCAAAGGTCAACATTTACCCAGAAGCAAAGATGAGAAGGCAAAGAGGGAAAGGGAAGCTAGATCAATGGAAAAAGAACAAACAGAATGGAAATAATGAGAATGCTGACACATTGTGAAAACTGTAACCAAAGTCATGGAATAATTTGTATAAAAATTGTTAAATGGGAACCTAACTTGCTGTGTAAACTTTCACCTAAAAGACAATAAAATATTTTTAAAAAGAAAATGTTCACAAATTGAATATATATATATATATATATATATATAAATTCATCATATGCAAGTGGGCCTTATCCCTGATGTGCAAGATTGGTTTAACATTGAAAGAGCAATAAATGTAAGTCACACCATTGGCCTAATAAAAGAGAAAACTATATGACTACATTATTTAACAAACTTTACCACCCAGTCATAATAATGACTCTCAGCAAAATGAGAATAGATGAAAACTTTGTCAACATAATAAAGTAAATTTCTGAAAAACCTACAGCTAATATCATACTTAATAACAAAATGTTGACTCTTCCACTAAGATCTGAAACCAAACAATGATGTCAGCTCTCAGCACTTCTACTCAACACTGTACTAAAGGTCCTTACCAGTGCAATCAGACAAGAAAATGGGGGAGGGAGGGAGTATAATGACTGGAAAGGAAGCAGTAAACCTCTCTTTATTTACATGTGAAATGATTAGATATGTAGAAAAGCCTGAGAAAACTACCAAAAAGTATGAAAATAACAAAGGAATTTAAAAATTAATAGGAAATAAGGTTCATATTCCTCACGCTTCTGTCAGTTTGTTGTACTGTGGGGGCTTGCATGTTGCTGTGATGATGGAAGCTATGTCATTGGTTTTCAAATATCAGCAGGATCACCCATGGTGGACAGGTTTCAGCTGAGCTTCCAGGCTAAGATAAACTAGGAAGAAGGACCCAGTGGATTACTTCTGAAAAGAATTAGCCAGTGAAAACATTATGGATAGCAGTGGAACATTGTCTGATATAGTTCTGGAAGATGAGCCCCTCAGGTTGGAAGGCACTCAAAATACAACTGGGAAGAGCTGCTTCCTCAAAATAGAGTTGACCTTAATGACGTAAATGGATTTGAGCTTATGAGACCTTAATTTGCTGATGTGGCATGACTCAAAATGAGAAGAAATAGCTGCAAACATCCATTAAGAATCAGAACTTGGAATATACGAAGTGTGAATCTAGGAAAATTGGAAATCGTCAAAAATGAAATGGAACACATAAACATCAATATCCTAGGTATTAGTGAGCTGAAATGGACTGGTATTGGCCATTTTGAATCGGACAATCATATGGTCTACTATGCTGAGAAAGACAACTTGAAGAGGAATGGCGTTGCATTCATTGTCAAAAGGAACATTTCAAGATCTATCCTGAAGTACAACACTGTCAGACATAGGATAATATTTATATGCTTAAAAGGAAGACCGGTTAATATGACTATTATTCAAACTTATGCACCAACTACTAAGGTCAAAGTTGAAGAAACTGAAGATTTTTTATCAACTTCTGCAGTCTGAAATTGACTGAACATTTCAATCAGGCTGCATTGCTAATTACTGATGATTGGAATGCGAAAGTTGGAAACAAAGAAGGATCTGTAGTTGGAAAATATGGCCTTGATGATAGAAATGATGCTGAAGATTGCTTGATAGAATTTAGCAAGGCCAATGACTTCTTCATTGCAAATACTTTCTTTCACCAACATAAACAGCGACTATACACGTGGATTTTGCCAGATGAAATACACCGGAATCAAATCAACTACATCTGTGGAAAGAAACAATGGAAAAGCTCTATATCATCAGTCAGAACAAGGCCAGGGGCCAACTATGGACCAGACTATCAACTGCTCCTATGCAAGTTCAAGTTGAAACTGAAGAAAAATAGAAAAAGTCCATGAAACCCAAAATACGTTCTTGAGTATATCCCGCTTGAATTTAGAGATCATCTCAAGAATACATCTGACGTGTTGAACTCTAACGATCGAAGGCCAGACGAGTTGTGGAATGACATCGAGGACGTCATATGTGAAGAAAGCAAAAGATCATTAAAAAGACAGGAAAGAAAGAAAACACAAAAATGGATATCAGAAGAGATTCTGAAACTTGTTCTTGAATGTCGAGTAGCTAAAGGGAAAGGAAGAAATAATGAAGAGAAAGAGCTGAACAGAAGATTTCAAAGGGTGACTCCAGAAGACAAAGTAAAGTACTATAATGACAAGTGCAACGAACTGAAGTTAGAAAACCAAAAGGGAAGAACGTGCTCAGCATATCTCAAGCTGAAAGAGCCGAAGAAAAAATTCAAGCCTCAAGTTGCAATATTGAAGGATTCTATTGGGAAAATATTAAACGACAAAGGAAGCATCAAAAGAAGATGGAAGAAATTCACAGTCACAATACCGAAAAGAATTGGTCGACGTTTAACCATTTTAGGAAGAAGCATATGATCAGGAACTGATGGTACTGAAGGAAGAAGTCCAAGCTGCACTAAAGGCATTGGCAAAAAACAAGTCTCCAGGAACTGAAGGAATACCAATTGAGATGTTTCAGCAAAGGGATACAGTGCTGCAAGTGCTCACTTGTCTATGCCAAGAAATTTGGAAGACAGCTACCTGGCCAAACAACTGGAAGAGATCCAAATTTATGCTTATTCCCAAGAAAGGTGATCCAGCCAAATGTGGAAATTATCAGACAGTATCATTAATATCACACACAAGTAAAATTTTGCTGAAGATCATTCAAAAACAGCTGCAGCAGTATATCTACAGGGAACTGCCAGAAATTCAAGCTGGATTCAGAAGAGGATGTAGAACCAGGGATATCATTGCTGATGTCAGATGGATCTGGTTGAAAGCAGAGAATACCAGAAAGATGTTTACTTTTGTTTTGTTGACTGTGCAAAGGCCTTCGACTGTGTGGATCATAACAAATTATGCATAACATTGCAAAGAATGGGAATTCCAGAACACTTAATTGTGCTCGTGAGGAACCTGTACATAGAGCAAGAGGCTGTCGTTTGAATGGAACAAGGGGATAACGCATGGTTTAAAGTCAGGAAAGCTGTGCATCAGTGTTGTATCCTTTCACCATACATATTCAATCTATATGCTGAGTAAACAATCCAAGAAGCTCGGCTATATGAAGAAGAATGGTGCATCAGGATCAAAGATTCATTAACAATGTGTGTTATGCAGATGACACAACCTTGCTTTCTGAAAGTGAAGAGAGCTTGAAGCGCTTACTGACGAAGATCAAAGATCATAGCCTTCAGTACGGATTACACCTCAACATAAAGAAAACAAAAATACTCACAACTGGACCAATAAGCAACAAGATGATAAATGGAGAAATGTTTGAAGTTGTCAAGGATTTCATTTTACTTGAATCTACAATCAACACCCATGGAAGCTGCAGTCAAGAAATCAAAAGACATATTGCATTGGGCAAATCTGCTGCAAAAAGACCTCATTAAGTGTTGAAAAGCAAAGATATCACTTTGAAGACTAAGGTGCGCCTGATTCAAGTGATGGTGTTTTCAATCACCTCACATGCATGTGAAAGCTGGATGATGAATAAGGAAGACTGAAGAATTGATGCATTTGTATTGTGGTGTTGGAGAAGAATATTGAATACACCATGGACTGCCAAAAGAACGAACAAATCTGTCTTGGAAGAAGTACAACCAGAATGCTCCTTAGAGGCAAGAATGTCAAGACTATTCTCACATACATTGGACATGTTATCAGAAGGGATTAATCCCTGGAGA
Source organism: Trichechus manatus latirostris (assembly GCF_000243295.1). Lineage (NCBI taxonomy): Eukaryota > Metazoa > Chordata > Mammalia > Sirenia > Trichechidae > Trichechus > Trichechus manatus. Next base: position 1,217,458 of record NW_004444174.1, read on the forward strand.
AGGACATCATGCTTGGTAAATCAGATGGTCAGTGAAAAAGAGGAAGACCTTGAATGTAATGTATTGAAACGGCTGCAAAAATGTGCTCAAGCATAGCAACAATTGCGAGGATGGCACAGGACCAGGCAGTGTTTCATTCTGTTGTGCAGAGGGTCGCTATGAGTTGGAACCAACTCAACGGCACCTAACAATAACAACAATTAATCAAGATAATCTGTTACTGACATGAGGATAGAAAAGGAGAACAATGGAATAAAGAGTACATGTAGTAGATACATACATGTATATAAATATAAATATATAGATATTTATATATAGTCAAATGATGTTCATTAAAATTTCCAAGACATTTTAAAGGGAAAGCTATAATCTCACACAACATACAAAAATTATTTTTAGGTAGATCATAGTTAAATATAAAGCTCTTAAAATCATAGATTTCTAGGAGAAAACAAAAAATTATTTACATCCATAAAAATATAAGCCATAACCCAAAAGAAAACATTTGGTGTGCAAAGGAGTTTATTCAAAATGAATAAAAAAATGTCAAACCTAATGAAAAATTAGCAAAATCTGCACAAATTTTCAATATGAACACGAAAAGGTGCTCAACTTTATCGGTCACCACCACAACCGACAAAAACAAAAAACAAATCCTTTGCCATCAAGTCAATTTCAACTCAGTGACCCTATAGGACAGAGTAGAACTACCCCACAGGGTTTCCAAGCTTCTAAATTTTTATGAGAGCAGACTACAGCATGGATCGGCTGATGGCTTCAAACATCCGACCTTTCGGTTAGCAGCTGAGAACTTAACCACTGCATCACCAGGTCTCCTTTATTGGTCACCAGGGAACTACAAATTAAAACGACCAGCAGATGTGACTTTACATCTACTATTGTTGTTAAAGCCCAGTGGTTAAAGCAGCCAACTGCTAACCAAAAGGTCGGCAGTTTGAAACCAGCAGCAGCTCACAGGAGAAAGATGCAGCAGTCAGCTACAGCCTTGAAAAACCTATTGGGTTCTTAAGAGTTGGCATCGACTTGATGGCAGTGGGTTTGTGGTTGTTGTTAGGTGCCCTGGAGTAGGTTCCATTTCATAGCTAACCCAGGCACAACAGAACACAACACTGCCCATCCTCACAATCATTGCTATGTCTGAGCCCACTGTTGCAGCCATTGGGTCAATCAATCTCATTGAGGGTCTTCCTTTTTTTCTGCTGACCCTCTACTTTACTAAGCATGATGTAAAGTGCCTGTTAACATGTCCAAAGTGCGTAAGAAGTCTTACCATCTTTGCTTATAAGGAGCATTCTGACTATACTTCTTCCAGGACAGATTTCCTTCTTTAGCAATCCATGGTATAGTCAGTATTCTTGTCCAAAACCATAATTCAAAGGCATCAATTCTTCTTCAGTCTTTCTTATTTCTCGTCCAGCTTTCACATGCATATGAGACTATTGAAAATACCATGGCTTGGGTCAGGCACACCTTAGTCCTCAAGGTGACATCTTTGATTTTTAACACTTCAAAGAGGTCTTTACACATGGACCTCACCAGATGCAATACACAGGAATCAAATAGACTACATATGCAGAAAGATATGTTGGAGAATCTCAATGTCATCAGTCAGAGCAAGATCAGAGACCAATTGCAGAATAGCCCATCAATTGCTAATAAGCAAGTTCGAGTTGAAGCTGAAGAAAATTAAAACAAGTCCACTAGAGCCAAAATATGATCTTGATTATATCCCACCTGAATTTAGAGACTATACCAAGAATAGATTTGATACGTCGAATACTAATGACTGAAGACCAGAACTGTGGGATGACATCAAGGACATCATATGTGAAGAAAGCAAAAGGTCATTAATTAAAAAGACAGAAAACAAAGAAAACACCAAAATGGACGTTAGAAGGGCCTTTGAAACTTGCTCTTGAATGTTGAGTAGCTAAAACTAAGGGAAGAAATGATGAGGTAGAATAGCTGAACAGAGTTCAAAAAGCTGCTCGAGATGACAAAGTAAAGTATAATAATCAAATGTTCAAAGGCCTGGAGGAAAAAGCCAAAAAGGAAGAACGTGTTCAGCATTTGTCAAGTTGAAAAAACTGAAAAAAAAAAAAAAAAATCAAGCCTCAAGTTGAAGTATTGAAAGATTCTATGAGCAAAAAAATGAATGATGCAGGAAGCATCAAATGAAAATGGAAGGAGTAAACAGAGTCACTGTACTAAAAAGAATTGGTCGGCATTCAGCCATTTATATCTACTAGAGTTTTTAAAACTAAAATGACTGACAACACACAAAATTGGGAAGGAAGTGTAGCCACAGAAAGTCTCATAATATAGTTTTGGTTAGTAAAATTGTTCAACCACTTTGAGAATGTGTCTGGTAGTTTCTTATAAAGTTATCTGTAGACTTATAATAAGACCTAACTGGGTATTAACCAAGAAAAAATGAAAATACATATCAGTAAAATTACTTGTACAGGAATATTCAGAGAGCTTCAGATAAGAAACAAGGACTAAAAACTACCAAATATCCATTAACAGGATAACCGATAAACACATAGTAGTATGCTCATGAAATAAAATAGTATAATAAATATGGCAAAAAATGAACTATATATACAAATAACAGAAATTAATCTCAATAATATTATGGTGAGCATATGAAACCAAAAACAAAGGAGTACATACTATATGATACCATTTATAAGAGGTTAAGTGATAGTCCAAATTTATCTTTTGGGATAGAAATAAATACATAGATTGCTACACAGAGTAGAGTTTGATGGGAAAAGTTCATAAGGAAACTCTCTGATGATGGAAACATTTTATATCCTGATCAGATTTTTAGCTGCATAGATATATATTCTTGTTAGGTCCTGTCCAGTTGATTTTGACTCATAGTGACCCCATATGACAGAGTAGAACGGCTCCATAGAGTTTTCTAGGCAGTAGCTCTGGCGCTCTGGTGGAGCAGTGATAAGGAGGTTAGCTGTTAAGCAAAAGGTCAGTGGTTTGAATCCACCAGCCACTCCTTGGAAACCCTGTGGGGCAGTTCTACTCTATCCTATAGGGTTACTATGAGCCGGAATCGACTCGATGGCAACAGGTTTGGTTTTTTCTTTTTTAATCTTTATGGGAGTGGATCACCAGGTCTTTCTCCTGCAGAGTCACTGGGTGGGTTTGAACCACCAACCCTAGGTTAGCAGCAGAGGACTTAACTGTTGTGCCACCAAGGCTCCTTATACAGGTGTTGTCATGGATTGAATTGTGTCCCCCCAAAAATGTGTGTATCAGTTTGGTTGGGCCATGATTCAAAGTATTGTGTGGTTGTCCGCCATTTTGTGATTGTAGTTTTGCGTTAGAGAGGATTAGGGTGGGATTGTAACACCACCCTTACCCAGGTCACATCCCTGATTCAATGTAAAGGAAGTTTCCCTGGGATGTGGCCTGCACCACCTTTTATCTCTCAAGAGATAAAAGGAAAGGGAAGCAAGCAGACAACTGGGGACCTCATACCACCAAGAAAGAAGCACCAGGAGCAAAGCACGTCCTTTGGACCCGAGGTTCCTGTGCAGAGAAGCTCCTACTCCAGGGGAAGACTGATGATGACAAAGACCTTCTTCCAGAGCCGACAGAGAGAGAAAGCCGTCCCCTGGAGCTGATGCCCCGAATTTGGACTTCTAGCCTACTAGACTGTGAGAAAATAAATTTCTCTTTGTGAAAGACATCCACCTGTGGTATTACTGTTAGAGCAGCACTAGATGGCTAAGACAGGTGTATCCATGTGTCAAAACTCATTTTAATAGACACTTAAGAGCTGTGAATTTTATTGTATGTAAACTTTAACCTCGATTTAAAAATATTTTAAAGGTATATCAATTGGTAAATTTGGGAAAATAGTTTTTGTTTTTGAGCTTGTAGCTCTTTAGTATACCACTAATGGCATGAATTCTCTGAAAATAATAAGTGACATATATTTAGGGAGTAATATTTATAAGATTGGCTCTTTTCTAAGCATTTTACATCAATAATTATGACAACTTTATCACCTGTCATATCAAATGCCATATTACAGACCAGAATGCAAACTCCATGAAATAAGATAATTTAAAAATATTTATATTTTCATCAACATATCTCAAATGTCTAGAACATATCACAGACATGTAATTTATGCCAAATGAATGATCAAAGAAATGATGAAATCAAATATGAGTTGGGAAAATTTTAAATAATTTTTTTTTCAAAATTAAAATGAACGCAACATTAATTCAGAACATGTAGCTTATTTAGAAAAACAAAATTCCATCTTCCTCTCATAAACTGTCCTTTAATATATCATCTCTATTACAAATCCTATACTCTCCTTTTTCCTTCTGTTGTCTCTACTTCCACTTCCTGCTGCTTCTGTCAAAAGGTTTGATACCCTAGCTGCTTCTCACTGCTCCTGCTATCCATGAGGTTCACACAAGCACCCTCACTCTTCTGTCACTGATAATGGTTCCTAATGCATATCAAAAGTAATAGCCACATGAAGAAAAATCTGGAGACACAACAGCTGCAGCAGCCACAGCAGCAGAGTATCAGGATGTTTTTATCGTGAGTAAATTTTGGAATAGATCAATTCAGCATGATCATTAAGATAACCATTACCAGTAGCACTATTAAATCTTTCAATAGTGTTTTATTTCACACAGATGGCATTTGTACTTTGAAAGTCCAAGTGAATTAAAATGAACAGGTTCTGGCACAGAATTAAGCTTCTGCTTCATGTAGCTGTCTTTGTCTGGTAGTGAGCCATATGTAGTGTCCAGGTGTATAAAAGCACAATAGTCTTTGTGGCATACTCTGTGGTAGATACTCTGTGAGTCTGAAATAGGAATTTTCAACTTGGGAATGAAGACACGCTGCTACATTGAGCATTACAAGGAGGATAAAATGAGTGGAGTTAAATGTATCATTTAAAAACGCTCTCAAATCACAACCATCTAATACAATCATCAGTCCATAGTGAACTGTCACTCCTTTTCAGAGTACAAATTTTACCCTCAAGAGTGTTACACTGATAAAAGATTTAAAAAAAGGGGGGGGGGGCTTAAACTACTACTCAAACTGACTCAAAGAATGAACCCAGGACTTCCAGCAACAAGACACTGTAGGCAGAAGCACTATGCAGTCCCACCACAATAAAGATCCGAAAAAAAAAGCCAGAGAAAACAGCAATCCTGAAACCCTAAAACATCAAATGAAGAGATAAAGAACTCAACCAAACACCAAATGGAGTAAGAAAACTGACAGAGAACGGAGAGTGAGGAGAGATTCATGCAGAGGTCCCCCAGCTAACGTAGTGTGGATCTGCCATCTTGGATTCCTATCAGAGACCAGCAAATAGGGGGTATGAGAAAGCAGCTTCAGGGAGCTTCCAGCAGGAGACAGAACAACCAGGAATTGGCGATATATGGTTTCCCACCCCCAACTCTTATTCACCTCCACTCAGCCTCCTCTGCTTCCCAAGGCCACAGTCTCTTGACCAGGAGGTACCGGCTGCTTGGATTGCACCCGCCGGCACTGGACGACTCCCTAAGTCCCATCTGTTGACTGCTTCTTTTGATTTCTTCCTTACCTCTCACCACCTCCCCCTCCTTTCCCTCAAATACCTGGCTCCGTGTGCCATCTTTGCTTCTTCCTAAGGAGCTGTGGAGCTCTGTTTGAGCGTGGAACTGCTTCCTGGTCTGCGCTGCAATGCTGGTGGGATCCCAAGGTTTTCTTTGTTTGTTTACTTTGAATAGTTTGTTTTCTTTTTCTTTTCTCGAGTTGGGAGCCCGTGCTACATGGCTTGAGACCTACCCCCTCAGCTTGCGCAGACATGCAGAGGGATCAATGAAGGCATTTCTTTATTTGTGGGGTTTTATATTTTCTGTTTTTTGGGGGGCTTTTCTTCTTCTTTTTTTTAAATTTGTTTTGTTTTGTTTTCCTTCTTTTTCCCTTTTTGTCTTTCTTCATTACTCAGTTTCTCATCTCTCTATACCTTCCTTCTCTTCCTGTCCCATGAATACCTGGGGCTGAACACATCTATGCCTTCTAGCCAGGCTCTACTGCAACTCCAGGAAACAACTTCTGCAGACCTCATAGCCACATGATGGGATCCCTGGGAGATATGCTGTTCTTCTTTCTTTCTAATTTATATTTATTCATTTGTTTCTTTTGTTTCTTCTTCTTCCCTTTTCTGTTTTTTCTCCACTTCATGTCTCTCATCTCTCCACTCCAATGGCAAACTCTCCTAGCACTCTTGTTTGTTTGTATGTTTGTGGCTCCTGTTCCTCTGTCCTCTCTCCCCTATCCAGCATAGCTCCACACATCACAATCTTCCCCCTCCATCTGCCTACCTTCACCATGCACTTAGCATCACACCACAAACAGCCACACAGGAAGATCCTACTGGAATCTACCCTGCCCTGATTACCAACCAGCCCTGGTGGCTGTAGTAAGTGCCACAAACAACCCATACCAGCAACTCTTCCTCAGCTAAACCTGCCCTGTAGTACCATATCTGAGCAACTGAACCTGCCAATTAGAGAAGGAGGCAAAAAGTATCGTGCCCACAGATGAGCAAACAACAAAGAACACACAGCCCACCTGCTCAGACATAGCCAAATTAAAAAAAAAAAGATGAAAAAACCAAATCTACAATCAATAAATGAGAAAAATAACTACTGAATGCCCTGAAGACAGCAGACAATATCAAAACATTTACAAAAACAGCACAGAATGGTTCTAGTAGGCATCCAAAATAAAACAACAGATGAATTTCCAGTGGAAGAAAAGGCACTAGAACTACCTGATAGGGAATTCAAATCTCTAATACTAAGAATTGTCCAAGAGTTGAAGGAAAAAGCTGACAAAAATGAAGAAAAAACAGAAAAATTCAAGGAAAAGGCGGACAAATTCAAGGAAAATGCAGACAAAAAAAAAAAAAAAGAAGAATTCAGGAAAATAAAGCAGGAACAACATGCCAAAATATTCACAATTAGAAATCATACAAAAACAACAATTAGAAATTCAAAACATAAACTACAAGATTTCAGAAATGGATGGTGTCATAGAAGGGCTGAGGAGCAGATTTGAAATGGTGGAAGACAGCATCAGTAGAATTGAAGACAAACACCTGGATACACCTCTGTTCTAGGAAAACTCAGAAAAAAGAACAAAGAAAAATGAAGAGACCCTGACAATTATATGGGATACAATCAAAAGCAAAAATTTTCGAGTAATAGGAGTTCCAGAACAGGGGGAGAAAACAGAAAACACAGAGAGGATCATTGAAGAACTGCTGACAGAAAACTTCCCCAATATCATGAAAGATGA
>NW_004444174.1:1227673-1258934 GCF_000243295.1 Trichechus manatus latirostris
CATTCTTCAAAGAGATGGAAAAACTAATCATTAACTTTATATGGAAAGGGAAGAAGCCCCGAATAAGTAAAGCACTACTGAAGAAGAAGAAGAAAGTTGGAGGACTCACACTATCTGACCTCAGAACCTACTATGCAGCTATGGTAGTCAAAACCGCATGGTACTGGTACAATGACAGATACATTGATCAATGAAACAGAATTGAGAACCCAGATGTAAATCCATCCACCAGTCACCTGATCTTCGACAAGGGCCCAAAATCCATCAGATGGGGAAAAGACAGTCTTTTTAACAAATGGTGCCAGCAAAACTGGATATCCATCTGCAAAAAATGAAACAGGACCCATACCTCACAACATATACAAAAAGTAGTTCAAAATGGATCAAAGACCTAAATATAAAGCCAAACACTATAAAGTTCATAGAGGAAAAAATAGGACTATCACTACAGGCCCTAATACACGGCATTAACAGGATACAAACCATAACCATCAACACACAAACCCCAATAGATAAGCTAGATAACTGGGATCATCTAAAAATCAAACACCTATGCTCTTCAAAAGACTTCACTGGAAGAGTGAAAAGAGAATCTACAAACTGGGGAAAAATTTTTGGACAGTACAAGTCAGACGAAGGTGTAATCTCCATAATCTACAAGAAAATCCAACATCTCTACAACAAAAAGACAATCCTATTAAAAATGGGCAAAGGATATGTACCGACACTTTACCAAAGAAGACATTCAAGTGGCCAACAGATATGAGGAAATGCTCACAATATTAGCCATTAGAGAAATGCAAATTAAAAGCACAATGAGATACCATCTCATCCAGCATTACTGGCAAGAATCAAAAACACTGGAAACAACAAATATTAGGGGAGATCGGAACTCTTATGCACTGCTCGTGGGAATTCAGAATGATACAGCCTTTTTGGAAAATGATTTGGCGCTTGCTTAGAAAGCTAGAAATAGAAATACCACACAATCCAGCAATCCCACTCCTAGGAATATATCCTAGAGAAATAAGAGTCATCACCCGAATAGATATATGCACACCTATGTTCATGGCAGTATTGTTCACAATAGCAAAAAGATGGAAACAACCTAGATGCCCATCAACAGATGAATGTATAAACAAACTACGGTACATACACACAGTGGAGTACTATGCAACGATAAAGAACAATGATGTATCTGTGAAGCATCTCATAACATGGATGAAACTGGAGGACATTATGCTGAGTGAAATAAGTCAAATACAAAAGGACAAACATTGTATGAGACCTCTACTGTAAAAACCCATGAAAAAGTTTACACACAAAAAGTAACAATTTTTGTTAGTTACGAGGGATAGGAGGAGTGGGCGGGGAAATACTAAATAGGGAATAGATAAGTGGTATCCTTGGTGAAGTGTGAGACAGTACACAATACTGGGGAAACCAGCACAACTTGTACAAGGAAAGAAGCTGCATAGACACATCAAAACTCCCTGAGGGACTGAATTGCTGGGCAGTGGGCTGTGGTTACCATGGTCTTGGGAACATCTAGCTCAATTGGCATAACAGAGTTTATAAAGACAATGTTCTACATTCTACCTTGGTGAGTAGCATCTGGGGTCTTAAAAGCCTGTGAGCAGCCATGTAAGATACTCCACTGGTCTCACCCCTTCGGGAGCAAGGGAATGAAGAGAACAGGATACAAAGAAAAGATTTGTCCAAAGGACTAAAGGACCACTGCTACCAAGTCCTCCACCAGACTGAATCCAGTACAGCTAGATGGTGCCCGGCTACCATCATCTGACGGATCACAACAGAGGGTTCTGGACAGAGCTGGAGAAGGATGTAGAACAAAATTTTAACGCACACAAAAAGACCAGATTTACTGGCCTGCATGAGACTGGAGAAACCCCGAGAGTATGGCCCCCAGACACCCTTTTAGGTCAGTGGTGACATCACTTCTGAGGTTCAGTGTTCAGCCGGGGACTGGATAGCCCCATAAAACAAAACAGGACTAATGAGGCACAGCAGTCCAGGGACAAGTACTAGAAGGCAGAAGAGGAGAGGAATGCTGGTGATAGGGAACCCAAAGGTTCAGTAAGGACAGTGTTGACGTGTGGTGGGGTTGTTAACCATTGTCATAGGGCAACATGTGTGCTAACTATTTAATGAGAAACTATTTTGTTCTATAAACCTTCATCTAAAGCGAGAACAGCAGCACAGTAGAAGAGTATAGTCGATGTCACTGAACTGTGCATGTAGAAATTTTTGAAATGGTGATCTTTGGCTACGTATATTTTCAACAAAAAAAAAATGGTCGAGAAAGGAGAGGGTTGACATGTCATGGTATTGTTAACCAAAGTCATAAAACAATATGTGTACTACTGTTTAATGAAAAACTATTTGTTCTATAAACCTTTGCCTGAAGTACAATTAAAAAAAAAAAAAATGAACCCAGTAAGATAAGACTAGTTGATAGAATAGGAAAAACAGAAAACAAAAAAAAAAAAATAAACCTTTATGCATGTGAACAATGAAAACGTGAGAAAGGTACATCACACAAACCCACCAAAATAATTTTCAGAATAAACTCATCTGAAAAGAAACAATGCTTTATAATTGTAAACAATATAACCAAAAAAAAAGAGAGAGAGAAATAAAAGAACAAGTCAGAAAAAAAATTTTCCAGTAAACATACGATTAGATTGTGTGAAAGATGAGTTTTATATGAGATTTGGGAGACTCCATGGACAAAAGGAAACAATTCTGATTGCAGGATTTTATTGTGGGTCATGTATTTGTATACCCTCTTAGACTGTATAATCCAGTTAAATGTTTGCTGGCTGTTTTTTGAATGTATCATAGTGACAACACATTATGGACTTTGTGTTTAAAAACATTTTAATAAACCTAATTGCATTAGCCACTGTTTTGAATATGCATCATTTCAAAGGAAGTTTCCCATGAAATTCTGATTTTATTCAAGTGAAACATATGAAGCTATGCTCTGAGATTCACAATTTCATTTACTGAGCTGTTTATTCTAACAATATTTTCATTTTTCTTTTTTTTTTTTTGACCTTTATTTCTGTTCAACTGTCAACTAATCTAAAAGGTATATTTGTCAAACAATAAATTGTGTGTTCTGTTTACCAGATTTCACTCATCTCTATATGGTTCCTCTTGCTAAGTTACACTATACATTTCAATTGATAGAGGCAGGTGTCCTGCCTATGCTTAACAGTAATTTTATAACGAATCTATCTTTTACTTTCTTTCGGTCAAAACAAAGTACAAAACAGTCCTCCCACTTGCAAAATGTAGTACCATGTATCTACTATCTATCATATATTATCTGTTATCTCCGGTTAAAGAAAGAGAAGAGGAACAAAAATCCAATCCAAAATATATTACAGATTTGTAGAAAGAGCTGAAAGATATTAACTTATACAAATTAATCAAAAATGATCTATTTTATATTTTATAATGTGGTCCAATTTCTCCTTTATAATGTGATTCGATTTCTTGATTAATAAAGTCACTATAATAATAAGGAAAGACTAGCTCACTATAGACCAAACAGATGCCGAAGAAAAAGAACTACTAGGAAGGGTTTTTTTTTGTTTGTTTGTTTTTTAATTTAAAGTCTATTTAAAAATATTGGAGAACTACTTAGGCAGCTTTGCTTGAGGAAACAAGAACTTGCACAGAATGTACGTCCCTTGAGATGAACCCAAAATTCTAGGCCATCATTCCCTTGCTGATTTGTGTAGAGTCAAGGTGCCGAGAAATTGATCAGAGCTTTGGGTTGTCCCTTGTGCTGATGTTGATTGAGGAAGTCAGAACTTGAGGGGTCGAGACTCCAGAAGGAGAAGTGCAGAGAGGGGAGTCTAACACTTGTCAGCCCTCTGGGCATTTGTTGATTTTTAAACATTAGCCAAAGTGACAAGAAACTTAAGGGAGCTTTTACCAATTTCGTGGGCAGAGGAGACGAACATTTAGCTCAAGAACTACCAAAGGTGATGGGCCCTGGGAAACACAGCAGGCTTTCAATTGGAGTAGGAGCAAATCTAAATAGACCCAATCACAAAGGCTGAAAAGTGATTTCTATTCATTTCAATTCAGACTGATTGAATTAATCTGACCCTATTCTACTGCATGTCAGAAATTAAAGAAGAGCATCTCTGGCTGAAAATAACATCCTTTAGAACCTCGAATTACCTGTACAGTTTTTCATATCCAGTGTTGAACATTCTATCACAAATTAGCAGATTAAAAAGAGGCAGGACCAAATCACTGAAAATGAAGGGATTAAGAGACAATAAACAAACAAAACAGTTGCCATTGAATCAACTCTGACTCATGGTGACCCCATGTGTATCAGAGTAGAACTGTGCTCCATAAGGTTTTCAATGACTAATATTTCCAGAAGTAGATTGCCAGGCATTTTTATGACATGCCTCTGAGTGGACTGGATCCTCCAATATTTCAGTTAGCAGCTGAATCCGTTAACAGTTGTGCCACCCAGGGACACCAAAAGACAATAGGTTCTGGAATGATCAGAAATGTATCTTTAAGTAACTGTGATTAATACATGTGGATATATAGACAATTGCAAAACAAAATTACAACCTACAAAAGGAATGGTAGGTTTATTCTAGAATTAACATTAAAAATGCTGTTGAAGACACATCTAGATCGAGAATTAGTGAATAGAAAAATAGGTCATGAAGAAATAGACTAAAATGCAGAGAGAAAAATGCCTTTAAAATACAATAAAGGGCATACAAAATTCATGAGACATCGTGAAAAATTCTAGCATATCTTTTAAAGCCATGAAATGAGAGGAGGAGAGAAGGACAGAGAGATAGGAGAACATAAGGCAAGGTGAGATGACTGAAGAAAAGAGGAGAGAAAATGAAAGGAGAGTAAAAGCAATAAATGAGGACATTCACTGAGACATTTTTCCAGACTGATATGAATGAACTCATATGTACAGGTTGCACCAATGTCCTGTAAATAGAATGATATAGCATGCTTTGAGGTCTGCATTTTTTTTCCTGTGGGATTCCTTAGTATTAATATACATAGCTACATTTTCATTGCTGTACAAAATTGCATTATAAGAGTTTGTTACAATGTTTTTTTTTTTGTTTTTGTTTTTTTTTTAGTGGATGGACTGAGGTACTCCAGTTGTGCTATTACAAATAATGTTGTAATTAAGACTCTTGTACATACATTTAGGTACACATCTACACACATTCCTTTTGATCATTTACTTAGAAGTAAAATTGTGAGTTTATAAAATGAGCAAATACTTTAAGTGTCACATGTTATTCCAAAGGCAAGCGAAAAATCTTATAAAAATACTATATCATGAGGAAATCAACTGAGATATTGGAGGACCAGCCAAAGCTGATAACAACTCAAGAGACAGTCAAATAAGTTATGTATGATCTGATAAAAATATTTTATCCATTTATTTAAAGAGCTGGTCATTAATAGTTACTACTATTACTTTAAAGTTACAATTAACAGGAGAAACACGCTTTAATTGTGCCAGTTTGATCACTGAGACTTGAAGGAGTTAAACTACACTGTTACTTTTAATCATTATACTCAGATGACATGAACTTTTCCATCTGATTCTTTTAACCCCAACAACAAATTAAGAGTTAGCAAATAATAACAAGAAGTGCCTTTCCTTTCAATAATGCCTGGTTTAACAAAATAGTTGTAATCAATCCTGCGAGATTTTTAGGACTTCTTAGTCTCTTATTTTTGTCCTTGTTTCTGCATTTTTTCTAAATATAATGAGAATTAAATGGAAATTGTCAAATGATAAGCTGTATTTAGGACATGGAAAGGAAAGGTGTCATCAAATATCTTTTAAAATCAGAACTACAATCAAATGCAATTCTACAAGAACTAAATATTTAGACTGCCTTTTGAAATATGTTACTCATTTAAAAGACTAAGTAATCGCATAAATGCAAGTATGAATGTGAGGGAGCTGAGATCAGTTGGAGGATCGCCATAGTGCACCTACATAAGTAGCCCTTGATTGGCTGCTTGACTGTAGTAGCTTTCCATGAACAAAAAGAATGACTGAGAAGAAAACATAGGCCTTACAAAGTGAACTACAAGTATTTCTTTCCCAACCTGTTTGCCCATTTTTTTTTCCTCTCAAAGAAAATAATTGGATTTATTATTTGAAATGTGGTTTTTACATGTTTGTATATGCAGGTGATTTCGAACGTGATTAATTTTCAAAAAATCAATTTTACAGTTTACAGGAGCTCTTAGAAAAGGCTACTCTCTCCTTCAGTGTTTAATAAGAAATCATTAGCTTTAATTTTTACTTATGCTAAGAAGGCCTACTATAGGAGAGTCCTTAAAAAAACAAAACATTAAAATGTTTTTCAATGTCTTTTTATTTTCTCTTTTTTCTAACATTCCGTGTTTTCACTGTTCCAATACTAACATCTTTTTGTGCTTATTAATCAGCTTATTGTGATTTTTCTTTTTACAGGTGGATTGATATTGTAATATATTATTACTGTATATAAAGGGCTGTCCTGCAGGTTGGAAATGAATATATTATAGTCTACCCTCTGTATTGCACTGGTTAAGAGCCCGGCTGCTAACCAAAAGGTTGGCAGTTTGAATCCACTGGCAGCTCCTTGGAAACTCTATGGGGGCAGTTCTACTCTGTCCTACATGGTCGCTATGAGTTGGAATCATGGCCACAGGTTTGGTTTTCTTGGTCTCCATATTCACAGGTTCTGCATCCATGATTCAACTAACTGTGGATTGAAAATATTAAAAAAAAAAAAAAAATTCCAATAAAGCAGAACTTGAATTTTCCGCTCACCTAGCACTAAGCTGAATCCATGCGAATGAAGTGCTGTGTAGGCATCCTCTGCTCTAGCCTCCCACCATTTCACAGATCCTCAGTCTCTCCAGCACACCTTATTTGAGCATTATTGGCCTCATGTCTCTTTGTTCGCTACTTGTGTGCACCCTTTGTTTCTTTGAAAAAATTGGCCCCTGGAAAGCAATTAAGTGGTCAAAGCAATCCCTCAAAGGCTAAGTGTGACGGGGTTGAACAGAGTGACAGGAAAGAATTTCGGGCTGTTAAGGGCTGGCTGTGTAAAGTGCTATAGCTTGAACAATTTCAAGGTCATGGGAGACTCACATCAGCTGATGCCCAGGCAGCATCCGGCTTCCCAAAAGAGCTCAAGAAACTCCTGGAAGAAGAGTTAGGCTACCTTCCAGAGAAAGTCTTCAATTGTGATGAAACAATTATTTACATATTATTTACATTGTAGTAGGTATTATAAGTAATCTAGAGATGTTTTAAAGTATACTGGAGGATATACTTAGGTTATATGCAAATACAATGCCATTTATATAAGCGACTTGAGCATCAACAGAGTTTGGTATCTACAGGGGTCCTGGAACAAATCTCCCATGGATACCAAGGAACAACTGTACTCTTTGAATTTCAGTTACCTTTCATTTAAAAAATACTTTTGGTGACATTTCAATGGCAACAAAATGTGAAAACAGTTTTATGAGAAGCCTAAGCTATGCTGGCAGTCCAATTCTCCTCTCTAAAATTGGGAAGTTGAAATAATGGGGTTGGGAGGTTGAAATAATGATGTGAAATATCCAGTTTTCTCTTTAGAGTGTTATTTCTCAGATAGAAGAGATGGCAAAAATCACCTGTACTTCTACAAACAAAATGTATTTTATGAGTCTTAATCAAAAAGAGAAAAAAAAATGAATCATTACTGGGTTCAACTTTAGAGTAGAAGTCACTGGCTTCTAAAATATGGTCATTCTTAGCAACATAAAACCTATCAAATCCTGTCCAGTGACTCTAACCTACCTTCTTTTAAAGCATATGCTTTTGTTTCCTGTTATGATTTAATAATTTACTTATTATATACTAATTCGATAATTTTTAATTAATTATCAAAAGTTTTAGTGACTTTTTTTTCTTTGCAGTAAATTCAAATGAATGGAAAGACTTCATAGTGTCCTTTGCTCTTTTATACCGACTTAGGGATTAAAATATAAACCCAATACCCATTGCAGTTGAATTGATTCCGACTCATAGTGACCCTATAAGACAGAGTAGAACTGTTCCATAGGGTTTCCAAGGTTGTAAAATCTTTATGGAAGCAGTCTGCCACATCTTTCTCCTGAGGAACAGCTGGTGGGTTTGAACTGCCAACCTTTCGGTTAGCAGCTGAATGCTTTAACCACTGTGCAACCAAGGCTCCATATAAATGAAAGGAAAGACTTCACAGTGTCCTTTGCTCTTTCATACTGACTTAGGGAATAAAATATACATATATATAGGAGATATATATATGTGTGTGTGTCTTAGTCATCTAGTGTTGCTATAACAGAAATACCACAAGTGTATGGCTTTAACAAAGAGAAATTTATTTCTTCACAGTAAAGTAGGCTAGAAGTCTGAATTCAGGGTGTCAGCTCCAGGAGAAGGCTTTCTCTCTCTGTTAGCCTTCTCATCAATTTTCCCCCTGACTAGGAACTTCTCCACTCAGGGACTCTGGGTCAAAACGACGCGCTCTGCTCCTGGCACTACTTTCTTGGTGGTATGAGGCCCTCCCATTCTCTGCTTGCTTCCCTTTCCTTTTATCTCTTGTAAGATAAAAGGTGATGCAGGCCACACCCAAGGGAAATTCCCTTTACATTGGATCAGGGATGTGACCTTAGTAAGCGTGTTACAATCCCACCCTAATCCTCTTTAACATAAAATTACAATTACAAAATGGAGGACAACCACACAATACTGGGAATCAGGGCCCAGCCAAATTGATACACATTTTTGGGGGGACATAATTCAATCCATGACAATATGTATATATATATAATGAATATATACATATTGGTTAATTCCCCATAAGTCTATAAATGTAAACTACAATGCATACAATTGTTTCAAACTTCACAAATATCATATCCATAACAAATTAGACAGAGAATTATTTTGTCTTCTCAAAAAAATTGAAAATCATACTACATTTTATTTCTTTTATGTTGTTCTGGAAGTATTCTTCTAACATATACGTTTATGCATTCTAAATCTCTCTCTAGCTTGTCTAGAGTGGGAATAGTGCCTGATAATCTAAAGACCAAACTGGGACCACCGAGAAGGAACGAGCACGTCCCTGCTGTTTGGCAGCTTAGATTCTATCATACATATGTCTCACATGCTACACCCTGCTGCCCACAGGCAATGAAGCAATAATGTTTATACTCCTAAGAGGGTGTTAAATGCTGTTTCAGAGAATTTCTTTTGTATTCTGCTACCAAACTATCACAACACACGCAATTTTCAGTCTTGTTTTTCTTTAGAAAACAATCATTATGCTTGAGTGATAACGTAAACTCCATTCCTCTAAAATAACTGGAATCTTCAATAACCTCTCATTGTCATTTTGTTTAGTGGTTTCCTGCTCCTCTTTGGGAAATACTTCTCCGGCATATCTTGTTGCAGAAGAAAAGATAAACCAAATCTCTGCTGGAAGGAATATACTTTACCAACAGATTCTTATATCAGCAGGGCATGTGTCTCATCCTCAACATTCACATTACCATTTGGGGCACATGTTTTGGTTATCTAATTTGAGAGGCATCAGATACAATTGCCATTGGATTGCCACTTGATTTGTCAAAGTAATTTTCTCTTAATTCAAGAATATCTTTAGATTTTTGGAGATCTCCCATTTTTAAGTTGTATGAAATATTCTTAATGAAGTACAACTTAAATAAATAGCCCCTTTTAATATTTTCAAGCCAGGGACCTTACTTCTTTTCAGTTAGAAGTCATTAAGACACAATGTCTAGGGTCATAATGTCTCATTAGAATAATTTATTGTGCCCATTATACTCTCACTTTAAGAAACAAGGGAGTAGTTCCTATAAAAAGGGAATATTTATTATATTGCATTCTAGGAAAGATAAAACTATAGATAAGGTAATCATATCAGTGGCTGGCAGAGACTGGAGGTGCAGAAAGGGGAGAGAATACAAAAGTTAATGAGGAAACCATTTTAAACAATGGTAATATTCTTTGTTTTGATAATAGTGATTTTATACCACTGTCTAAATTTTTCAAAATTAATAGAATTGTATACTTAAAAAGGATAAATTCCATTGTGTGTAAATATTACCCCAATAAACACAAAAGGAAAGATTAAAAAACACTGAATCATATTAACATGGGCCAGTAGGCAGAATAAATTAAAATAAAGCAGTATCAGAGATTAATTTTAGGAGAATTCAACTGTGTGAATTAGGCCCAGAGAGTCTGCAACAGGAAAAAAAAAAAAGAAAATCAGTGGCTAAGAGTAGTTTTCTATGTTGTTGTTGTTAGGTTCCCTCGAATCAGTTCTAACTATTCGTGACCCCATGTACAACAGAATGAAACACTGCCCAGTCCTGTGCCATCCTCACAACAGTTGCAATGTTTGAGCTCATTGCTGCAGTCACTGTGTCAATCCATCTCATTCAGGGTCTTCCTCTTTTTTGATGACCCTCTAATTTACCAAGCATGATGTGCTTCTACATGGACTGGTTCCTTCTGATAACATGTACAAAGTACATGAGATAAAGTGTCACCATCCTCCTTTCTAAGGAGTATTCTGGCTGTGTTTAAATGAAAAAAGGTATTTGCAATGAAGAAGTCTTTGGTCTTGAAAAATTCTGTCATGCAACTTCTGGCATCGTTTCTGTCACCAAGGCCATATTTTCCAACTACCAATCCTTCTTCGTTTCCAACTTTTGCATTCCAATCACCAGTAATTATCAATGCATCCTGATTGCATGTTTGATCAATTTCAGACTGCAGAAGTTGGTAAAAATCTTCAATTTCTTCATCTTTTGTCTTAGTGGTTGGTGCATAAATTTGAATAATGGTTGTATTAACTGGTCTTCCTTGTAGGTATATAGATATTATCACTGAAAGTGTTGTACTTCGGGATAGATCTTGAAATGTGTTTTTTTTTTTTTTTTTTTGACAGTTCATGCAATACCATTCCTCTTCAGTTGTCATTCCCGACATAGTTGATTATATGATTGTTCAATTCACAATGGCCAGTATCAGTCCATTTCAGCTCATTAATGCTGAGGATATCGATGTTTATGCATTCCATTTCATTTCTCATGATTTTCAATTTTCCTAGATTCATACTTCACACATTCTGCATTCTGATTATTAACAAATGTTTGCAGCTGTTTCTTCTTATTTTGAGTAGTGCCACATCAGCAAATGAAGGTCCCGAAAGCTTGACTCCATCCATGTCATTAAAGTCAACTCTACTTTGAGGAGGCAGCTCTTTCCCAGCCATATTTTGAGTGCCTTCCAACCTGAGGGGCTCATCTTCTGGAACTATATCAGACAATATTCTGCTGCTATACATAAGATTTTAACTGGCTAATTCTTTTCAGAAGAAGACCGCCAGGTCCTTCTTCCTAGTCTGTCTTAGTCTGGAAGTACAGCTGAAACCTGTCAGCGATGGGTGATCCCTGATGGGATATTCAATATTTGTTGCCAACACCATAATTCAAAGGCATCAATTCTTCTTAAGTCTTCTTTATTCATTGCCCAGTTTTCACATGCATACGAGACGATTAAAAATGTGATGGCTTGGGTTAGGCGTACCTTTGTCCTCTAAGTAACATCTTTGCTTTTCAACGCTTTAAATAGGTTTTTTGCAGCAACTTACCTAATGCAGTATGTCATTCAATTTATTGAATGCTGCTTCCATGTGCATTGATTGTGGATCCAGGTAAAATGAAACCCTTGACAACTTCAATCTTTTCTCCATTTTTCATGCTGTTGCTTATTGGTCCAATTGTGAGGATTTTTGTTTTCTTTATGTTGAGGTATAATCCATACTGAAGGCTGTAGTCTTTGATCTTCATCAGTAAGTGCTTCAAGTCCTCTTCACTTTCAGCAAGCAAGATTGTGTCATCTACATATCACAGGTTGTTAATGAGTCTTCTTCCAATCCTGATGCTGTGTTCTTCTTCAAATAGTCCAGCTTCTCAGAATATTTGCTCAGCATAGAGATTGAATAAGTATGGTGAAGATACAACACTGATGCACACCTTTCCTGATTTTAAATCACACACTCTGCCTTCGTTCTGTTCAAACGTCTGCCTCTTGGTCTGCGTACAGGTTCTTCATGAGCCCACTTAAGTGTTCTGGAATTTCCATTCTTCTCAATGTTATCCAAAATTTGTTACGATCCACATAGTCGAATGCCTTTGCATAGTCAATAAAACACAGCTAAGCATCTTTCTGGTATTCCCTGCTTTTAGTTTTCTATTAAAAAAAAATTGCCCTTGAGTCGATTCCAACTCATAGGGACCCTATAGGACAGAGTAGAGCTGCCCCATAGGGTTTTCAAGGAGCAGCTGGTGGATTTGAACTGCCAATCTTTTGGTTAGTAGCCAATCTCTTAACCGCTGCACCACCAGGGCTTCTTTCAGTTTTCTATAGTACCCTGTAATCACATTGTATATATTGTGTCACTCAAAAATAAGTTCTCAGGTAAGAAGACCCCAGCACAAATCCAAACTCTCCTATGTTCAGTGCCGTTCGAACTAAATGCTTAATTATATGATGTTGAATTTGAGGTTGGAGAGATAGTCTTGTAGAAGATGTCATTGAGATGGAATCATATAAAAATGTGCACATGGTGGGAGAGATTTAGATAATCTTGTAGCGCTCGCAGATATATATCTTCACCATGCTAAGTTCTGTCTATGTACTTTATAAAAATGAACAGTTTCATTTACCCAGTTTTTGTTTGTGGCTGCCTTTATGTCAATCTGGGTTATTATTGGAAATCCTAGTGGCGTAGTAGTTAAGAGTTCAGCTGCTAACCAAAAGGTTGGCAGTTCGAATGCACCAGACACTCCCTGGAAACCCTATGGGGCAGTTCTACTCTGTCCTATAGTGTCACTATGGGTTGGAATTGACTCGACGGCAGTGGATTTTTTTTTTTTTTTTTGAGCTATTAATGGCATTTCTCTGTACAGTGGCCACGTAGGAAGAAAGAGAGGGAGGAGAGAAAGGAAGGAGAGAAAAGACAGTAAGGCAGTGAGAGTAAGAGGAAAGTGAAGGGAGAGACTGAGGAAGAAAGGAAGGAAGGAGGAGGGAAGAAGGGGAATATAATGAACAAAGACAGAATGATAGAGGTTATAATTTTATCTGAAAACAAATAAATGTAAAATTATTACCATATGTCTATCAAGACTTTATTTCACATCACTTTAAGTACAGCTTCTAAAGAGCACTGTTAATCACACTATATTTTGTCTTACAATAGACTTGAAAATTTGCATATAACTCAAGCTGCCTTAATTGAAAGCAGACCCTAGAAGAGTTGAGGGAAAAAAAAAGAAAGCAAACAAACAAATAAACAAACAACAACAAAAAAAGGAAGACCACTGAGGGCCTTTAACTTAGTGAAATAAAAACACAGGAGAGAAATGAAAGTTCTCTTCAAATATTTGAAGGGATATAAAACATTGATATCCCTAGCAGTTGTCTTTCTACTTTCAAGAGAACAGAGGAAGACAGAGTTCAACTTAATATTGGAAAAGTATTTTAACACATAATTCTGACCCAAAACACAGTACAATGCCCTGGAATGAGTGTCATTCCCATTTTTAAACAGGTTTAAACAGTAGTTGGTTAAACTGTAGAAGTGTATGGTATAAACTGATGATAAACAATATCATCGTTATATAAGAATATACAAGTAAACTTTGAAAGTTGATGATGATTTAAGAAATATCTTTTTAATTAGAAAAATAATTCATAATACACCTATAAAAAATTACCATTGAACACTACAACGAAAAAAAATCCGTTGCTCTTATTTGTTACAAAGAATGAAAAAAGAACAAAATGTTTAAAAAATGGTCTTTCCATGAAGGTTTCTCTCACAATCTAATCCATTGCACTGTTACTTGTAATTTAGATAACTCTGATGTTCATGATATTCTATATATCATCTTACCAGAGAATCATCTTTTCACAAAGCCACCTTATTCGAAATAGTTCCATTTTTCCATGTTCTTTTCTTCCATCTCACATGCATCAGTCATTTCTTATGTGAGGACGGCAGTTCTGGAAGTTTTAAGAACAGCAGGAATCTCACAGTTCTAAACATACACTATGATTAAATAATTGGTTACATTATTTCATTCTTTTTCTAAATACGAATGTGTTTACAGGAGATGCTTATAAGTAGTAATATAAGAAAAACACTACTAGTTTGAGGAGGTTGTGACGGAAAATTATCAAAGGTTTTGTGCATTTTTAGTTAGTTTCTCATCCTCACGTGCATGAAGATAAAGAATAAAATGATGTTTTGTTCCACTCAGGCTCTTTGGGCCAGATCAAATCTATAAAATACCAATCATTAAAAAGTAGTAGTAGAATGTCAGTCATTACTTTCTAAGGTGTCCAAATTGCATGGAGTGGCTAGAAATTTGGAATCAAATTTGGATTTCCAAATAACCCTGATAATTTAAATAAATTAAATAGAAAATAAAGGACAATACAATAAACTTTCTGTGTTATCTGCAAAATTAAAATGAAACTTCACCTCATTTCCACCTCCACTTACTGTTTCATTCCTCTTATGCCCTTTACAGGGAAAATGACTGATATATTTTTATATCTTCTTGACCAATGCTCCTGAATGCTGCTATGGTCTTTACAACCCACCTCTGTTACTATTCTGCTGTCTGATTTTCTCCTGGATCATTAGACCCAAACTGTTACTTTGCTACTTTCTTCTTCCAACCCAGTTATTCTTCACATCCTAGGATTATACTGGTTTCTAGATTAAAGGTCGTTTTGACAATGACTTGAAAACTTGCCCTGCCTCATCCGAGGTGACTACCAAAACCTGGTATTGATACTGATAATCTGTATAATGTTTGGAGGAGACATGGAGTTACTGTAATACTTTGGAATGAAGAGTAGCAAAACTTGGACAAAATTCAATGGAAAAGTTAAAATAATAAGCAATTGATACATTAAACTAAATCATAGACAAACTTATAAGTTATATTAATTAATGTCATGAACAATTGATTCATGGAATCTTTCAGATTAAATTCTTCATGAATCCTAAGTATATTAATCTGTATAATGTACATTTTAACAATTTATATGAAAAATTCTACTTCTAACTGGCGATTCCAAGCAGACTTTTGTAACGATAACAGAATTATAATTTAAAGCATGGAAGAGGACAGAGACAAAATGCCACTTGAATACTTTCCCTTTTAGGATATCTAAGAAAGGCATCTTTATACTTTTTATTTTTTTAGGCGATTAATACTAGCAATCAACCGCTCTCCATTTCTTCGGAATCTACAGTAAGAATGTAGATCATTGTAGAGTATCTATGCTAACTTTCCTACATTATAAAGGAAAAATAATGAGAGCTCAGAGAAGCTAAGTGCTAACAAATACACAAGCAGATAAGCAGAGGTAACACTCTGCTTTAGTTTCATCACTCACATTTTTGTCTTTTTGAACTAGTTTTGTTTTTTTTTTATGTTAATATAAACATTTCTCATTTTCTGCATGAAACCTCCACAAATATATTGCATATAGGCTTTCATTTCTCTTATAAATTGTCTCTAGGTGTTCTAATTTATAAAATTTTCCTTCAAAGTTTTGTATATATTGATCCTAGCATGAGCCAGAGGTTGTATATATTTTCTTATGAATGTAGGTGTGATGTGTAGCACTAATATTAAAAAATAACAAAAAAATCAGAAATAAATTATTTATAATTCTAAACATTAGCATTAGAGCAATGCATTGAGTCTAACGAGCCAGGAGAAAATCAGATAGCGGGATAGTAGTAGAGGTGGATCATAAAGACCATAGCAGAATTCAGGTGAATTGATCAAAAAGATACAAAATCTATGAGTCAGACAAGTTAGGCATTCTTGAGAGACATGCTAGCTTTAAAAAAAATGTCAGCACATGGCTAGCAATGAAATGACAACCTAGTCTTAATATTAATGCAAGTGTCTTTGAAAAAAAGATTTTTAAATGTGTTCTTCTCTGGGCCCAAATCTATAGAGACAGGCAGCCAATGGCCTAACTAATCATCCCAATGGGAATGAGCAGTTATATTTGATTAGGGAGGGCAATTGGAGGAGGAAATTTCTGCTAAAGTTGCTTAACTATAACAATTATAATGTGATGAATAAACAAACTCTGGCTGGGCAAGAAACGTCATTTTAATCTTCTGAGAATACGAAAGGCAATGAGGACAAAAAAGTCAACATTCTGCTGTTAATTAAATTCTCAGCATAATTGAACATCCATGCCCTTAACCAAGGAGTATGGGGGTTCCAGATGCTACACCCAATATGCTCTCCATGAATTGTCAAGTTAACTTTTCTTTCCATCAGTGTAAGCATTTACTATACTTTTATTTTAATATTCTCAAATCATCTTTAATAAATATGAAATTCTTATTCAGTGATAAAAAGTAACAAACTCACTTCTACAGTAATATTAGCAACTGAATATATATGTATACCTCTATCTCTATCTATATATTGCCCCTAATAGAAGAGAGAATTTTATTCAATGTAAAATTATAAATCTTTCTCTAGTGAGCTAATCAAATATAATAATTGTTTTTCCTTATAGGCATGAAAATGAAAGACTAAGATTCATATGGAAATGATTCGTAGCAAAAGACTTCTCCCAAAATGTATTATCTTAGAAAATGTAATAATAAGATATGCTTTTGCAAATCCCTTTGTAGAAGATTATTTTATGAATACCTTTTTTCCTCAAAATAATCTTTTTTGATAGTGTATTATAGTAAACATAAAGGTTGTGACATAGAGAAGAAATCCTTTATTTTTAGGAGTCCTGAATGCATAAGTAGTTTATTTAGGTCTCACCCCCACTTCTGAAATCATAAAAAAGTTAAATATTAGAGAAAATCTAAGAATTGCTGATATAATTATTTTCTAGTTTGCAGATACACATGAAGGAATATTTCCAAATGTTTTAAAGTACTTTCTTTTCAACTTCTCTTTGTTTATGTAGACAATAAAACTTGTTTTCTTATTATTTTATTAAAAGTTTTCTGCATCAATTATGGTTAGAGTTAAATAGCAACAACACATATTTGTCTTTAAATATATATTGGGTTAGTCTCTCAGAATATCCCAAGAAAGGTAATTCCATCATAACATCTATCACCATATTGAGTATCATGGTTGCTTTTTCTAATTAGGATGCCCAACCATGTGTTCCATTTTACCTCCATCACCCTGCTAGAACCTGCACTCAGGAGGAAGGTTTCTTGGAAGAGCTGCGGGACGATCTTGAAGAATCATAAAATGCATTCTCACTCAAAATTAACCAACCAAACTACATGGAGAGAAGAAGAAATGGTGAAGAGGTAAATGGGTCAGACTACTGACTTGCTACGTCACTGTTTATTGTTATCTCTGTTTTGGGAAATTGCATAACTTAGAAGAGCACACATAGTAATCACTCAACATATATTCTTTAATTTAGGGAATTAATGAGCAATCGCTTAATATATAATAAACATTATCTATCTTCACCACTTCAGTACATATATATAAGTAAAATGAAAGCAATAAAAATATATTGTTTCACCCTAAAAATGGATTATGTGGAACATATAGGATATAACATAAAATTTTACCAATATGTATATGTCCTTGTTAACATTAACGTGCAAGAAGGTGTCTGTCTTAGTCATCTAGTGCTGCTATAACAGAAATACAACAAGTGGATGACTTTAAGAAAGACAACTTTATTCTATCACAGTCTAGTAGGCTAGAAGTCCGAATTCAGGGCGCCAGCTCTAGGGAAGGCTTTCTCTGTTGGCTCTGGACAGATGTCCTTGTCATCAATCTTCCCTTGGTCTAGGAACTTCTCTGTGCAGGAACCCCAGGTCCAAAGGATGTGCTCTGCTCCCAGAGCTGCTTTCTTCCTGGTATGATGTCCCCCATGTCTCTCTGCTTGCTTCTCTCTTTTATATCTCAAAAGAGATTGGCTTAAGACACTATCTAATCTTGCAGATCTTATCAACATAGCTACCACTAATCCACCTTGTTAACATCATAGTGATAGGATTTACAACACAGAGGGAAATCACATCAGATGATGAAATGGTAGACAATCATACAATACTGGGAATCATGACTTAGCCAAGCTGACAGATACTTTTGGGAGGACACATTTCAATCCATGACAATGTCCTTATTTATATAAGAGTAGCATTAAAGGATGTCTAATAATAGAGAAAACATGCAAGCACAGTATTAATGAAATAGACATATTTTTATTATTTTTCATACTATTTTCCAATGATTGAATGTGTATATTTCATTTCAGAGTAAATATTTACGGAGCTGAAATTCCCAGATACTTTTTTATATATATATGTATATACATATATATATATATATAGTACTTTAGATGAAGGTTTACAATAGTTTCTCATTAAACAGTCAGTACACATATTGTTTTATGACATTGGTTAACAACCCCACAACATGTCAAAACTCTCCCTTCTCGACCTGGGAGGACCTTTTTTTTTTTGGTGAAAATATACATAGCCAAAGTTACACCATTTCAAAAGTTTCTACATGTACAATTCAGTGACATCAATTACATTCTTCCAGTTGTGTTGCTATTCTCACTATCCTTTTCCAAATTATTCCATCACCATTATCTTCAACTCATTGCCCCCTAGGCTTCCCATCAAAACTTTTGAGTTGTTGTTGTCAATTTGATCTCACATAGATAATCTTTTCTTTTTTCATACCTTAGATGAACATTTGCAGAACAAGTAGTTTCTCATTAAACAGTTAGTACACATATTGCCCTATGACAATGGTTAACAACCCCACGACATGTCAACACCGTCCCTTCTCAACCTTGGGCTCTGTATCACCAACTTTCCTGTCCTCTTCTGCCTTCTAGTCCTTGTCCCTGGACTGCTGTGCCTCATTAGTCCCGTTTTGTTTTACGAGGCTGTCCAATCCTCAGCTGAATGGAGAACTTTGGGAGTGACTTCACCACTGAGCTAAAAGGATGTCTGGGGGCCATACTTTCGGGGTTTCTCCAGTCTCCTTTAGGCCAGTAAATCTGGTCTTTTTTTTGTGAGTTATAATTTTGTTCTACACCCTTTTCCAGGTCTTCTGTCCAGGACCCTCTATTGTGCTCCCAGTCACACCAGTCAGTGGTGGTAACCAAGCACCATCTAGCTGTAGTGGACTCAGTCTGGTAGAGGCCATGGTAGCTGTGTTCCATTAGTCCTTTGGACTAATTTTTTCCTTGTATCCTGTTCTCTTCATTCTCCCTTGCTCCCAAAGGGGTAAGAGCAGTGGAATATCTTAGATGGCTGCTCACAGGCCTTTAAGACCCCAGATGCAACTCACCAAAGTAGAATGTAGAACACTGTCTTCAAAAACTGTGTTATGCCAGTTGAGCTAGATGTTCCCTGAGACCATGGTCCCCACAGCCCTTCACCCAGCAATTCAGTCCCTCGGGGAGTTTGGATGTGTCTATGGAGCTTCCGTGACCTTTCCTTGCACAAGTTGTCTGGGCTTCCCCAGTATTGTGTACTGTCTTACCCTTTATCAAAGTTATCACTTATCTACTGTCTGTTTAGTTCCCCCCCAGCCCCTCCCAACCCTCGTAACCAAAAAAGATTGTCTCTTTTTGTGAGTAAACTTTTACATGAGTTTTTACAGTAGAGGTCTGATACAATATTTGTCTGTTTGTGATTGACTTATTTCACTCAGCATAATGTCCTTCAGTTTCATCCATGTTATGAAATGCTTCACAGATTCATCATTGTTCTTTCTTGTTGCATAGTACTCCATTGTGTTTATGTACCATAGTTTGTTTATCCATTCATCTGTTGATGGGCATCTAGGTTCCATCTTTTTGCTATTGTGAACAATGCTGCCATGAACACAGGTGTGCATTTATCTATTCATGTGATGACTTTTATTTCTCTAGGATATATTCCTAGGAGTGGGATTACTGGATCGTATGGTATTTCTATTTCTAGCTTTCTAAGGAAGCACCAAATCATTTTCCAAAATGGTTGTATCATTTTGCATCCACACCAGCAGTGCATAAGAGTTCCAATCTCCTCGCAGCCTCTCTAAAATTTGTTATTTCCAGTGTTTTTGATTCGTGCCAGTAATGCCAGGGTGAGATGGTATCTTACTGTGGTTTTAATTTGGAAATGCCAGATACTTTTATGAATATATAGAGTTAAATAAGGTGAGGAGTTCACACAAACAGTACGCAAAAAAAAAAAAAAAAAGCTAATAACATTTTGGCAAATATAATGATGTAGGTGTGCACAGAACTCTGACATATGGGAAGATCGTACAAGAAAAGTTTGGCAATGGTTGAAACGGAAACTATATTTGAGCTGAATCTTGAATGTGATCATCAGTAAGCCAGGTACACTATGTTGGATAGCAATGGAGAACTGAAATTAAGGATCTTGCAGGAAGAATGAATATCTGATGCTGCATAGGAATGTATGAGCCCATAGTATTTAGGTTCAGTTGGAATGTGAATGTATTTGAAAATATAATGAGAGATCAGATTTGAGAAAGGAACAAACAACACCTTGGAGAACATTTTAGGTCACGTTAAAGCAGTGGTTTTCAAAGTATAGTCCCAAGACAAGCAATATCAGTATTACCTGGGAACTTATTAAAAATGCAAATTGTCAGGACCCATCCAAACCTGTTGTTGTTGCTAGGTGCATAGAGTTAGTTGATTACGACTCATAGTGATCACATGTTACAGAGTAGAACTGCCCCATAGGATTTTCTAGGCTATATTTTTACAGGAGTAGATCACCCGGTCTTTCTCCCACGGAGCTCCTGGGTGGATTTGAACTGCCAGCCTTTTAGTTAGCAGCCAAGAGCTTAACCATTGCACCACCAGGGCTCCATCATTCAATCCTAATAAATTAGAAACTCTGAGGGAGGGACCTAGAATTTTTTTTTTTTTTTTTTTTAACGAGCTCTACAGGTGATCCAGATG
Source organism: Trichechus manatus latirostris (assembly GCF_000243295.1). Taxonomy (NCBI): domain Eukaryota; kingdom Metazoa; phylum Chordata; class Mammalia; order Sirenia; family Trichechidae; genus Trichechus; species Trichechus manatus. Next base: position 1,248,834 of record NW_004444174.1, read on the forward strand.
CACTTTAAAGTTTGAGAACCACTGCGTTAAGATGTTTGGTACTCATCTGACACTACAACACCGAGTTTAAAAAGCTGAGAGAGAAGCCTGGATAAGTATGTTAGAATAACTCATTGGTGGATTCACTGGAAGGAGACATGAGTGAAGGCATGAGGATGAATTCAGTAACATTACAGCAATTTGTGTGAGAAGTGATGAGTTCTGAAATAAGGTACTAAATATGGTGATATAGAGGATGGAACAGATTTAAGAAAATTTGGGGTATAAAATTGACTTTTGGTGAACAGTAGGGCTTGGAAGCATCAATAAAGGAAAGAGTTTTGGTTATAGTTTTCTAGCTTTGAGACCTAAGCAAACTAATTATTTTACACCTGCAGTTATTTAATATACTCCCAAGTACTGTTTGAATATAGTATCAATTTACATATTCCCTTTTTATGAGATTTCTTAAAACTTGATTATATTCTATCAATATGTTTTTATTTTCTTTGATTTAGTGTAAGCAGAATGCATCTGCAATAATTTAGACTATAGCTGAGTTCCTTATTTATAGGAATTTATAAGGCATATGGTAAACTATACTTTCTAGCTGATATACCTTGGAATCATTTCTTGGGAAAATATGAGAGAAATTATTAACATACTGATAATTCCGACTACCAAATAGGCCAAATGTTCACATTCATTTAAAGCTACTGAGCTAATATGAGTTTTAAGCTTATGATAGAAAATGTAAATAAGAGTGAGAACCAGACTAGCATTTTCTTCTCCTTTATTTTTTTATTTCTAAAATAAATTCATTCTTGCTTCTCAAATTTAAAAACAAATTATATAAATTTTATTCTGAGACGGTGTTTAATAAAGCTTATCTTAATATTATTTCATCAGGAACATTTAGGCTATAGGAATTACTTTTTCTAACACTTTCACAGAAACGGGAGCCACATACTAGAGCCACGGAAATGGAAGAGAATAATGAAGGACAGACTTTTAAAAAAAACCTAGTTTTCAACTGTGGAAGCAGGGACACAAGTCAATGACAATAACAAAACAAACATACATGTAATGCTTTCTTCTTGCCAAGTACTGTAAAAATGTCATATGCATTATCTTATTTAACTTTCTAATGGCAACATTTATTATCTAATGACAATTATTATTTCTAATGACATAGTTATTTATTAACGGCAATATTTATTCAAGTGACAAAACTAAGATTTAAGTAACTTTCCTAATTCACAGAGCTGATGAGATAAAAACATCAGAATTTGCATCCAGTTGTCTTACTTTCTTAGCGCTGTTATTGCAGATATACCACAAGTGGGGGACATTAATGAACAGAAATTCAAACTGCCGACTTTTTGGTTAGCATAGCTCTTAACCACTACAACACCAGAGTTTCCACAAACAAGCATAGACACAAAAAAGGCAGAAAGAAAGGGAAAGACCAATGCAACATTATATATCGTAAAACTTAATACAGGCTTCAAAAATGAAATGTAGAGAATTCATAAATAGAAAAGGACACAAATAAATACCAGTAAAATCCTCTTTTTTTTCTTTTTTCCTTTTTGCTCTTTCTCACCCTAAGACTATATCGGAGAAAAATTTATCCCAGTACACACAACCCCACACACATTTATGAAGTATTTTTAAATGATATGCTGACATTTCCCTATCAAATGAATTACAAGGCATTGTACTGTTTAGAAACTGTACAGTGGAAAGTCAAAAAAAAATTGGATTACTATTTTGAACAAAAATGTATTTTGGGAAATGCAAATAACTATGATATCCTCATAATTGTGTAAAATATTATAGTTTATTGTGACCAATTTCTGCTGATCTCTTTCATATTATTTTTAAAAGAAACAGTAACATTTGGTACAAAAAGAAGTAGCTTATTAGAATATCCTTAAATATTTGTTCTATTGTGGGCATTACTGCTTAAGGTATGATGATAATTACAAAACTCACATCAGCATTTCTAAGAATATATATTTCTCATATAGTAAATTGATGAGAAAGTCATTGTTTTAGCAATTTTTGGAATATATAAATGTTCTCTTATAATCAATTTAGTTGCCCAATATGAAAGTTGCTGATGCAGAGACAAAATCAGTGTTCCAGGTAATAAAAATCACTATTAGGTGAGGTGTAACAGGAAACTCTTCTAAAAAATATATGAATTCCTGTTAAGGTTATTCTCTCCCTTATCCCAAGCAATTTAGCACCCTAATCTCGATTTATCCCAGCCTGAACTGGAAGTCTACCTCATAACATTAATGTTTGCATTAATGCAGATTTTTCTACCTAACATTTTTCTCTGTGACAGTTTCATATTCAAAATTGTATATGCATGGCCCTTTATGCATATAATTTTAAAAGCATATTTTAAAATGTAATGACTCAATGGTTTTTATACCTGGAAAAGTTATCAATGGCTCTAATAACTTTAATAAATTTAATCATCAAAGTTAACTATTAAAATGATACGTAGAATACATTAAATAGGAACCCCTGGGTTTGGGACTCTATCTGCACCGTTAGAGGCGATCTCATTTTCATTTGTTTTATCACCACTAATCTAAGAAGTAATTAATTATACCCTAATCATAAAAAAGTACGACCTGTAACATATGTGGGGGTGGTCTCTTTGTTCTGAGTTGAAAATCTAAGGTGTGCCTTTAGCAAACGTATAGGATGTAGAGACAGCTGAATAAACACCATAAATCAAGAGGACAGTGGATAGTAAATGCTATGTTGTGTATATATTGACTATGAGTGTTCTTCTGGCTGTGGATTCTCTGTGTTGAAGTCATAATTGTGAAAATAGGTTATTATGTCTCTATATTACCTCTTTTTAAAAACTACTTTATCCTCAGTGATTAACAAAGGACCCAACACACTGTAGTTACTCAATATTTTTAAATAAAATGAAATGAATAATATATAAATTTTATTAAGTAATTACATTGTGTTAAACATTTCAAAAGTGTTTTCAGTACGTTAATTTGAAAATATCATCCAGTTTTACAGATAAAGAAATTCAACTCAGTGATGTAAAATATTCCCAGAGTCAAACAACTAGCTGAGTCTGCATTAAATCAAAGTTTCCGAGTAAAATAATAAGTATTATTCTATAATTATAACAATATGGATTGTTATACTTATTACCATATATTCTGTTAATATATACATAATAATTATAGTAATAGCTAAGACAAATAATGCTTACTAACTGCCAGACCCTATTCTAAGCTCTTTACTCATATCAGCACATGTAATTCACATAACAACTCTATGAGATTGGTACAATATTACCGTAATTTAACCGGAAGGAAAACTGAGGCACAAGAGGTTGTAGAGCATGTACAGAGTTGAGGAACTTGGTTTATAAAGCAGTCTGGCTTCAGAGTCTTTATTTTGGTCCCTATATTTTACCACTTTTCAGTATGCCCAGTTCTGCTTATGAAACAATTTGATCCTTACATGGGCGTACTCTAAATAATTACTAGATATTAAGTAAATAAAAGTCTGTGAGTAAGAAATACTCTAGAAATACATATTTATGCAACAAACATTTATTGTTTTCACAACATGATATAACAACTGTGATATGCATATCACAAAGGTTACTGAGATTCCTGAGCCTACTGAAAATTTTTATAACATAAGTATCACCTAGTAATGTGCATTAGAGGAAGCCCAGCAAAGTAAAATGGAGACTAGCCGATAAGAAAAACTCTTGGATTCTAATCTGTCACTACAACATCATACCTTGAATTAACCATTTAGTTTATCTGAGCCTCAGATTCTTGATCTTTTAAATGGGATTATAAACCTCTGATTTGCCTTCATCAATGAACTTTTGGAAGGATCAATATACTTAATGTCTGTGAAAGGGCTGTGTACATCAAAGTGCTATACAATGTTCAGTATTTATTTACATATGCTTTACATATGTAAGGGAGTTATTTACAAATGCCTTAGTGTGGTGTGATGGATCCCTTTTGTTTGGCCTTCCTCGTCATGGTCTTATGACTCCCACCAAGGTGATTGGGTGGGACTGTGTGATATGGTAATTGTGGCCCACCAAAGGGATTGGTCAGTTTTACCATCCTGCTGGGTTCTAAATGAGCCACCCGAGAGGCGGGAAAGAGAAGAGCCCACCACTACCAAGGAAAGAGACTGGCAGGAGAGACCCACAGGAAATAAAGCAGCGGGGTTCCCAGCCCACGGAACTAGAAAACTGAGTGCCTTTGGGCAGACACTGAGTGCCAGGGAGTGGCGTGCCCGTGAACGGCTGGGAAGAGGCTGTCCTGATGGAAGAACTATATCCTGAGCGTTCCTGAGCCTGAATTGTAACTGTTACTTCCCTAATAAACAGAATATCCAATCATTCAATCTCTGATAGATGCAAATGTGAGCTTAAATCATTCGTTAGCTCTTCTAACTTGGGCAAATGACTTCACTTCTTTGAAGTTGCATTTCTTATCTAAAATAAATAAATAAATAATATCAATGACTACTTTATCAGTTTTTTAAATGAGGCATCAGAGCAATGCTTGCAAGGCACCTAACACTTCCTGTTATAAATAATCCATTGCCATCAAATCAATCTAACTCATAGTGACCATATAGGACAAAGTAGAATCCCCTCATAGGATTTCCAAGATTGTAATCTTTACGAAAGCAGGTTGCCACATCTTTCTCCTGGAGTGGCTGGGGGGTTCAAAGCACTGAACTTTTGGTTAGCAGCTGAGTGCTTAGCCACTGTGCCACCAGGGTTCCTAAATGTTATATATAGATAGTGAAATAATAACTTTTCACAAAATTAATTAATTAATTAATTAGCAATGTATTAATTGTACTAAAACATTGCCTTTCCCAGGAAATCTACACTTTAATATAAGGCAGAATCTCCAATAGATTTTCTAAAATCATAAATGTGTAAATGGCATGGTTTGGGGGTTCAGAGGACATTTTTGGTGTCCCTGTAAGCATACTAGGGAGCCCTGGTGGTGCAGTGGTTAAGTGCTCAGCTGCTAACAAAAAGGTTGGTAGTTCGAACCTACTAGCCACTCCATGGGAGAAAGATGTGGCAATCTGCTTCCTAAAGATTTACAGCCTTAGAAATCCTATGGGACAGTCCTACCCTGTCTTACAGGGTCACTCTGAGTTGGGATCAACTTGATGGTAGTGGGTTTGGTTGGGTAAACAAACTGAATTTACGAAGCTTGTCTCCTTTCATGGAAAACCCTGGGTGGTGTAAATGGTTAATTGCTGGACTATTAACCAAAAGTTCAGTGGTTCAAACACACCCAGAGGTGCATTGAAAGTAAGGGCTGGTGACCTGCTTCAGGAAGGTCAAAGCTTTGAAAACCTTATGGAGCAATTCTACTCTGCACACATGGGGTTGCCATGAATCAAAACCAATTTGACAGAAACTGACAATAACAGCAGCTCCTTTCATGTGGATTCTTGTAGAGAGACTTATCATTCTGGTTTGCTCATGGCTTCCCGGTTTTAACACTGAAATCCTGCATTGTGGAAAACCCCTCCCAGCAAATGGGGATCATTCGTCACCAATCCTGGTTTTGTCCCCAGTTAACGTCCTCAGGTGCTAAGTAATGATTGTTCAAACAACCCTAATTACACAACAATCCTCTGGCCAACCAAGCAATTACTCATCTCTTCTGTAGAACTACCCCATACGGTTTCCAGGGAGTGGCTGGTGGATTCGAACTGCAGACCTTCAAGTTAGTACCTGTATCTCCTAATCACTATGCCACCAGGCTCCTCCTTTGGTTTAGTTTTTCTGCTTTCTGTAACATATCTGATAGGACAAAGCTCTCAATCACTTCTTCCCTTCTAAACATGTGTTGGTTGTTGAAAGAATTAAATTCATATTTGAACACTTCTGGTCTTTTTTTTTTTCCCTATCTACATGCCCTTTGCTAGGCTCTGATATGAGAAATGGACTGTCAAATGCAGAGACCATTGGGTATGATATTCTTTTCTCTTTTTGATTTTTTTTTTTCTGTGAACATTTTCTTCATTTTTGTCTCTCCGTATCATTTTGTTTCTGAGCTTTGGTTGTTGTTAAGAAATACACTTCAATTTTTCTTTCCAAAGGTGAAAGTAGAGAATGGGATGAAGAGGATGGTCTGTATTGTTTTGTGAATTTAATCTCTGTGTACTCTGAACCTCTCAGCTTCATTCATTCAACCTTTCATTGAGTATCTGCTATGTGCTTGGCTTTTTGTTAGGTATAGGGGGTATGGAAATGAGCTAATAATTAGACCACACTTATGGGGACACTGAAAGATAAACAAAAAAGTAGAATAAGTTGTTGGAGTGGAGTCTTTTTTTTTTTTTTGGTATACATATCGTTCAGTGACATTGGTTACATTCTTCACAGTATATCAGAATTCCCATTATTTCCATTTTGGTTCTTCTGTTTCCATTAATCTAGCTTCCCAGTTACCCCTTGCCTTCTCATCTTTGGTCTCGGGTATATGTTTAGCATTTGGTTTCATCTAGATGATTATTTTGAGGAACACAGTATTGATGGGAGATATTATTTATTTTATGGGCCAATCTGTTATTTGGCTGAAAGGTGACCTCTGAGAGTGGTTTGAGTTCCAAGTTTAAAGAGTATCTAAAGGTGACAGTCTCAGAGTTTCATCTAGTCTCTGCTGGTCCAGTAAATCTAGCCTTTTATTAGGAATTTGAGTTTTGTTCTACATTTTTCTCCCATTCTATCCAGGACCATCTATTGAGTCTCCAGTCAGAACGGTTGGTACTTGTAGCCAGGCACTGGCTAGTTCTTCTGGTATCAAGGTAGGTGATATCATTGTTCGTGTAGACTATTGGTTCTGTAGACTAGTTTCTTCTTTGAGTCTTCATTTTCTTTCTTTCTTTTTTTTTTTTTTCCTAGCCCCGGACAAGTAGAGACCAATATTTATATCTTAGATGGCCACTTGCAAGCTTTTAAGACCCCAGACACTACTCATCAAACTAGGATGTACAACATTTTCACTATGGACTATATTATGCCAATTGACTGAGTGGTCTCACAAGCCTATGGTTCTAAACCATCAAACCCAGTAGAGCAATCCCACAGGGTGTTTGGTTGTATCTAGGAAGTATCCATAACTGTGCACCCTATGCAGTTTATGTTATACTTGAAAATACATGCAGCACTCATAAACATGTATATACAAGAACTGTAACCTGAGTTTTTCCTGTTACTTCTGAGTCATTCCTGATCCTGAGTTGTACTCTGTCACTTCACTAACAAATCACTTAACTGTAAGTATGGTTTGTGAGTTTCGTGAGACATTGCAGCAAATTACTGAGCCCAAATACTGGAGGGAAATTACTGAGGGGAAGGATAGTAATTGACGTTAGAGCTGATAGAGTTGTACAGTAGTTTCAAAAAGATGTATATTTGGGACACCTTTAACGTCCACCTCATAGGGACCAGCTTTGTGCTGAACCTTAAAAAATAGATTATTTATTTAGTAATGCAAGTGGTTCGGGACACTTAGAATGTAGGATAAGGGGAAAGGTAAGAATTAACAAAAAATTAGGCAAGGAAAGTTAGGCATGGACAAGACTATGAAGGCCCAAGGCAAAGAGTACCTTGCTTTATTCTCTGTCTCCATCTTTAGTGTGCTTATCTGCTTATCTTTTTGTAGTCTCCATATTTAACAACTTAAGAGTCAAAACCACAGAAGAAAGTAAAGTATTTTCCTTTCTATCATTGCTATAATCATTAATACACCCAGTAAAAGATGATGAAAATTGTTGGTGGCAGGATTTCTCACGAGTTTTTGACTGATATATTTCTCATGTTTTACCCAGCATCTATTCACAATCTCAGCCCTATCATAAAAATCATTTTTAAAAAATGAAACATAAAACTTTAAGTGTTGTCAAAGGTCCTGAGTTGGGAGTTGCCTGGTTTTGCTTAGATTTTGTAAGATTGCAATCAACAAAGAATGGTAGCATAGATAACAATGTCATAGTTGTATGGGATCTGGGTTGTTGTTATCATTATTATTGTTGTTGTTGTGTGCTGTTGAGTCGATTCCAACTCATAGTTACCTTATATGACAGAGTAGAACTGTCCCATAGAGTTTTCTAAGCTGTAATCTTTACAGCCTAGGAAGCAGCAGTCAGGAAATCAAACAATGTATTGCACTGGGCAAATCTGCTGCAAAAGACCTCTTTAAAGTATTAAAAAGCAAAGATGTTACTTTGAGGATTAAGGTGGGCCTGACCCAAGCCATGGTATTTTCAGTCACCTCATATGCATGCTAAAACTGGACAATGAATAAGGAAGATTGAAGAAAATTGATGTCTTTGAATTATGGTATTGGTGAAGAATATTGAATATACCATGAAGAACAAACGAGCCTTTCTTGGAAGAAATATGATCAGAGTGCTCCTTGGAAGTGAGAATGGTGAGACTTCATCTCATGTACTTTGGACAAGTTATCAAGAGGGACCAGTCCCTAGAGAAGGACATCATGCTTGGTAAAGTAGAGGGTCAACAAAAAAGAGGAAGACTCTTGATGAGATGAATTGACACAGTGGGTGCAACAATAGGATCATACATAACAACGATTGGGAGCATGGCACTGGACCGGGCAGTGATTCATTCTGTTGTACATAAGGTCTCTATGAGTTGGAACTGACTTGATGGCACCTAACAACAACAACAGTCTTTACAGGAGCAGATTCCCAAGTCTTTTCTCCCGAGAAGCGTCTGATGGATTCGAACCACTGGACTGTCATTTAGCAGCTGAGCAGTTAACCACTGAGCAACCAGGTCTCCTTAATGTTTGCTCTCACGTTAGCTCCAACTCATGGCAACATTATGTATAATAGAATAAAATGTTACCCCGTCCTATTCCTTCTTCAGGATCATTGGTTTATATTAGTCCACTGTGGTTACTGTGTCAATCCATGTCATTGAGGTTTTCTCTCGATTTCATTGACCTATTTTACCAATGATGGTCTCCTTTTCTAGTATTTGGTCTTTCCTGATGACATCTCCAAAATAAATGAGTTACAGTCTTTCTATCCTCTCTTCTAGTGAGCATTCTGGTTGTATTTCTTTGAAGACTGTTCATTTTTCTGGCAGTCCACAGTATATTCAATATACTTCACCACCACCATAATTCAAATGCCTAAATTCTTCTGTCTTTCTTTCGTATTGTCCAGTTTTCACATGCATATGAGGCAGTTGAAGAGAGTATGGCTTGGGTCATACATACCTTAGTCATCTGTCATGGATTGAACTATGTCTCCCCAAAAACGTGTGTATCAATTTGACTGGGCCATGATTCCCGGTATTGTGTGATTTTCCTATATGTTGTAAATCCTGCCTCTATAATGTTAGTGAGGGAGAATAGACGGCAGTTGTGTTAGTAACACAGGACTCAATCTATAAGATTGGATTGTGTCCTGAAGCAATCTCTTGAGACATAAAAGAGAGAAGCAAGCAGACAGGGGACCTCATACCATCAAGAAAGCAGTGCCGGGAGGAGAACACGTCCTTTGGACCCAGTGTCCTTGCGTGGAGAAGCTCCTAGACTTATATACAACACTCCACCCAACAGCTGCAAAGTACACTTTCTTTTCCAATGTACATGGAACGTTCTCAAGAATAGACCACATCTTAGGCCACAGAGCAACCCTCAACAAAATACAAAACATTGAGATGATACAAAGTATCTTCTCTGATCACAACACCATCACAGTAGAAATTAATAAAAGGAAGAACAAGGAAAAATAATCAATTATATGGAAACTGAATAACACTCTGCTTACAAACCACCGGGTAATAGAAGAAATCAGAGATGGAATAAAAAAATTTCTAGAATCAAACGAGAATGAAAACATATCATACCAAAACCTTTGAGACACAGCAAAGGCCATCCTAAGAGGATAATTTATACCAATAGATGCACACACTAAAAAAGAAGAAAGGCAAGGATGCCCTTTATCACCACTCCTATTTAACATTGTGCTGGAAGTTCTAGCTAGAGCAACAAGGCAAGAAAAAGAAATAAAGGGCATCCAAAT
>NW_004444174.1:1259034-1288295 GCF_000243295.1 Trichechus manatus latirostris
TAAGGAGAACGATGAAAAGGAAATCAGGAAAACAATACCATTTATAGTAGCCCCTAAAAAAAAAAATACTTAGGAATAAATCTAACCAGGGATGTAAAAGACCTATACAAAGAAAGCTACAAAACTCTACTGCAAGAAACCCAAAGGGATCTACATAAATGGAAAAACATACCATGCACACCGATAGGTAGACTGAAGATTGTGAAAATGACAATTCTACCTAAAGTAATTTTCAAATACAATGCTATCCTGACCCAAACAGCAATAACATTCTTTAGAGAGATGGAAAAACTAATCATTAACTTTATATGGAAAGGGAAGCAGCCCCGGGTAAGTAAAGCAGTACTGAAGAAGAAGAAACTAGGAGGACTCGCACTACCTGACATCAGAACCTACTATACGATATGGTAGACAAAACAGTCTGATACTTGTACACCGACAGACATTAACCAATGGAACAGAACTGAGAACCCAGATGTAAATCCATCCACCTATGGTCACCTGATTGTTGACAAGAGCCCAAAGTCTATCAGATGGGGAAAAGACAGTCTTTTTAACAAATAGTGCTGGCAAAACTGGATGTCCACCTGCAAAAAAATAAAGCAGGACCCATACCTCACACCATATACAAACCCTAATTCAAAATGGATCAAAGACCTAAATATAAAGCCAAAAACTATAAAGTTCATAGAAGAAAAAAAAATAGCATCAATGCTAGAGGCCCTAATGCATGGCATTAACAAGATAGAAACCATAACCAACAACACACAAACTCCAGAAGATAAGATAGATAACTGGGATCTTCTAAAAATTAAACACTTATGCTCATCAAAAGAGTAAAAAGAGAACCTACAGACTGGGAAAAAAATTTGGACATTACAAGTCAGACAAAGGTCTAATCTCTAAAATCTACAAGAAAATCCAACACTTCTACAACAAAAAGACAAACAATCCCATGAAAAAATGGGCAAAGGAAATGAACACTCACTGCCCAAAGAAAACATTCAAGCGGCCAACAGACACATAAGGAAATTCTCCCGATCACTAGCCATTAGAGAAATGCAATTCAAAACCACAATGAGATACCATTTCACTCCGGTATTACTGGTACAAATCAAAAAAAAAAAAAAAACTGGAAATAACTAATGTTGGAGAGGCTGGGGGGAGATCTGAAGTCTTATGCACTGCTGGTGGGAATGCAAAATGATACAACCATTTTAGAAAATGTTATGGCACTTTCTTAGGAAGCTAGAAATAGAAATACTATATGATCCAGCAATCCCACTCCTAGGAATCTATCCTAGAGAAATAAGAGCCATCACACAAATAGACATATGCACACCCATGTTCATTGCAGCATTGTTCACAATAGCAAAAAGATGGAAACAACCTAGATGCAACAGATGAATGGATATACAAACTATGGTACATACACACAATGAACTATTATACAACAATAAAGAACAATGATGAATCTGTGAAGCATCTCATAACATGGATGAAACCGGCAGACATTATGCTGAGAGAAATAAGTCAATCTCAAAAGGACAAATATTGTATGAGACATCTATTGTAAAAACTCATGAAAAAGTTTACACGCAAAAAGAAACAATCATTGTTGGTTATGAGGGATGGGAGGGGTGGGGGAAAATACTAAATAGGCAATAGATAAGTGGTAACTTTGGTGAAGGGTAAGACAGTACACAGTACTGGGGAAGCCAGCACAACTTGTATAAGGAAAGGTCATGGAAGCTCCACAGACACATCCAAACTCCCTGAGGGACTGAATTGCTAGGCAGAGGGCTGTGGTTATCATGGTCTCTGGGAACATCTAGCTCAATTGTCCTAACACAGTTTATAAAGACAATGTTCTACATTCTACCTTGGTGAGTAGCCTCTGGGGTTTTAAAAGCCTGTGAACAGCCATCTAAGATACTCCACTGTCTCACCTCTTCAGGAGCAAGGGAGAATGAAGAAAACAAGATACAATGAAAAGATTAGTCCAAAGGACTAAAGGATCACATCTACCATGGCCTCCACCAGACTCAGTCCAGTACAACTATATGGTGCCTGGCTATCACCACTGACTGCTCTGACCAGGATCACAACAGAGGGTCCTGGACAGAGCTGCAGAAAAACGTAGATCAAAATTCTAACTCACAAAAAAAAAAAGACCAGACTTACTGACCTGACAGAGACTGGAGAAACCCTGAGAATATGGCCCCCAGACACCCTTTTAACTCTGTAATGAAGTCACTCCAGAGGTTCACCATTCAGCCAAGATTAGACAGCGCCATAAAACAAAACAAGACTAATGGGGCACAATTGTCCAGAGACAAGGACTAGAAGGCAGGAGGGGACAGGAAAGCTGGTAATAGGGAACCCAAGGTTGAGAAGGGACAGTGTTGACATGTCATAAAACCATACGTGTACTAACTGTTAAATGAGAAGCTATATGTTCTGTAAACCTTCATCTGAAGCACAATAAAAACTAAAAAAATAAAAATAAAAAATGAAAAAATAAAAATTATCTCTGGACAATAGTTTCAGGGGTTCATCCAGCCTCAGTGGCTCCATTAAGTCTGGATTCCATAAGAATTTTAAATTCTGCTCTTAACATTTTCCCCTTTTGATCAGAATTTACTTTAAATGAATGTACCAATCAAAATCTGGGGATATGACCAAAGTGCTATCAAGCTGTGACTGTAGTGATTAAAAGTTAGCAAGAAAGATAAAAAAAAAAAAACTTCTCTTAAAAAGTGTAGAATACAATTAACTACTTTGTAGCTTTATTGTTGTGTTGTTTTACTCTCTTAATAAAGAATTATATATGTGTAAATAAGATTAAAAAAGGAGAAGAAAACAAACCTCGAGATCTGCTTCAGTAAAGATTACAGCCAAGAAAACTCTACGGAGCGGTTCTACTCTGTAACACATGAGTACCATAAGGCAGAATCAACTCAATGCCAACGGGTTTGGTTTTGGTTGGTCATTATTGTAGACTATTGATGAACATGAGTATTGTTTATCGTTTCATGATTTTTTTTAAATAAGTTATTTTTTTCATTTATTATTTTCAGTAATTTTTCTTATAAATTATATAATATACTGGTGCTATATTATAGAAGGATGGGAAGGTAAATGTCATACCATATTCGTTAAAGGATTCCTAAAAGTATTTTAAGGCTATTTGATAGTCAAATTTTAATTCAAATATTGGGTTTCTTTTTCCATCTCTTCAAAACTAAATATTTATCCTTAAAAATGCTATATCATGTTTGGAATTAGTAATAGTTTAGGATTTAAGATGCATTTTATTACTTTAATAATTTTGAAAATGGTTTGTAGCCTGTCAAAAGATTTACTTATCTTCAGCTGTGCACCTAACCCATTATACCTGTTGCTGTGGAGTCAATTCCAACTCATAACAACCCAAGAAGAACCATAAGGTTTCCAAAGAGCAGCTGGTAGACTCGAACTGCTGAACTTTTGGTTAGCCGCCGAGCTCTTAACCACTATGCCACCAGGACTCCTAAACCATTACAGTTGACTGTAATCCAGTGGCATCACTAGGAGGATGCAGGGGGTGCAGACCACATCAGGTGACACTGTCAGAGGGGGTGATACCAAAATGACTATCTATAAAATTTCTGTGCAATGTTTCAGCAGAAATATATTATTTTATCTAAAAATATCTCTGTAGTTAGTTATAACAACAAAATTTTTTTCATAATCTCAGCTTACATGTATCAATATATGTACAAGGCTAAAACTCTCTGCTAATTTACTTTTTGAACCTTCTAATGTGCTCTGGTCAAAGCTGTCATTAGTACTCAATTACAATGATGCTTCAAAACACATGGTTTTGTCTGCATGCGCTACAAGCACACAGTATTGTTTTCATTGCTACCAATGTTCTTATAGTTGTTGATTTTTGTCAAATTTTCCGGTGTTTTAGCTACAATATTGTGGTAATTAGTATGCGGGGGAGGTGAAACCAACCCTAGTGATGCCGCTGATGGAAGCATAATCATTCTCACATATTTTTCTATATTCTCTTTCTATGTTGAATCCATCTCATGATTGTCATCTACATGACAATTACTCCCAGATTTACATCTTTAACCCTTCCCTGTCTTAAAATACGGCACTGTGTTTAAGAGTTCAGCTGCTAACCAAAAGGTCTGCAGTTGGAATCCACCAGCTGCTCCTTGAAAACCCTATGGGGGCAATTCTACTCTGTCCTATTGGGTTGATATGAGTGGGAATCTACTTGACAGTAATGGGTTTGGTTTTGGTTTTCTCTTAATATACGATTTTCAACAGGATAAAATCAAGACTTTCATGCGAATATAAAATGAGCACATGTCAAAGATTATGTTTAACTCATTGATTAATGAGGTAACCAACAAAGTGTTAAAATCAGTCCAAAAAGCATGTAAGAAGATAGCTATGTCTATGTGTTTAGACATACATATATGTATGTATTTATAACATGAAAATTAATAATGGAACGTTAGGATAAGATTGCTGGGTTAAAGCCAAAATGAATTAATGTCTTACCCTTTTCAAAACCATTGAGATATGTGGTTTTCCACCTCTTAGTTTCATTGGGAAGCTGTTTAACCTTTAACCACTGATAGTTCATGCTTCCACAAGGCAGGGACCTTCAGGACTGTAGGAAACTGAAAAAAACAGGTGTGTGCCGCTGTCATGGATTGAATTATGCCCCCCAAAAACGTGTGCATCAATTTGGCTAGGCCATGGTTCCCAGGGTTGTGTGGTTGTCCTCCATTTTGTGATTGTAGTTTTGCATTAAAGAGGATTAGAGTGGAATTGTAACACCACCCTTACTCAGGTCACATACCTGATCCAATGTAAAGGGAGTTTCCCTGGGGTGTGGCCTGCACCACCTTTTATCTCTCAAGAGATAAAAGGAAAGAGAAATAAGGGGAGAGTTGGGGACCTCATACCGCCAAGAAAGAAGCACCAGGAGCAGAGCGTGTCCTTTGGACCCGAGGTTCCTGCACAGAGATGCTCCTAGTCTGGGGGAAGACTGATGATGACGAGGACCTTGCTCCAGGGCCGACACAGAGAGAAAGCCTTCCCCTGGAGCTGACACCCTGAATTTGGACCTCTAGCCTACTAGACTGTGAGAAAATAAATTTCTCTTTGTGAAAGCCATCCACTCGTGGGAGCAGCACTAGATGACTAAGAATTTAGTACCAAGAGAGTGGGGTGCTGCTCTAAGAGATATCTAAAATGTGGAAGCGGTTTTGAAACTGTGAATGGATAGAGGAGCGGCAGTGGCAGAGAACCAACAGCAGCAGAACCAGGAGATCAGTGGGAGATGGTGGTGGAGCGTACCCACAGAGCTAGAGAACAGAGTACCTGTGCACTGGAGGCTTCCTGGTGGAGTGGGGTGCCTCCAGGCACTTATTGGCGGAGCTAGGCTTGCTGACCCACAGAGAGAGGGAGCTGAGTATCTGTGTGCAGGAAACTTCCTGGTGGAGTGGGTTGCTTGTGGGCAATTATTGGTGGAGCTACCCAGCTTTGGAACACTTGCCCCAGCAGGGCTGATGCGGGCTTGAGGCCTGAGGACCAAGAGGCCACAGGAAGCAGAAGCCAGAGACAAGGAACACAAGAAGCGGAGAAGCTTCAGTCTGAAAAGGTATGCCCATGACCTCAGGGGTTTCAAAGGTGGAGCCTCTGGTGTTTCTAAGGGTGGAGTTGTCACTCAGATGGAGTAGGAGAATGGTGTGCCTAAAGACAAGGGAGCAGAGTTGCTGTCCCAGTGGGCCTGGAAGGTGGAGCTGAAGTCTAGGGCTGAGGGGCCTCCACTCAAAATACAGAGACTGTGGCCAATACCTAGAGTCTGGAGGGTAGGGCCATTGTGTGAATTGTCTCAGATAACAGAGGTTTATTTTCAAAGCCTTGAGGGCTAATGTAATGTGCTCTTCCGACTTGCTTGGTGCTTGTTATCCCTTCTTTCCCTCCCGTTTCTCCCATTTGTAATGGAAATGTCTAGCTTGTGCCCGTTCTGCCCTTATACCTTTGGAAGCAGATAATTTGTATTCTAGATTTGACAGATGAAGAGGAATTTTTGGAATTTGGACTTGGAGTTAAGACTTTTGCTATGATATGATGAGATGAATATTTTTACATGTTGCAAGGATGTGATTTTTGGGGGGCCAGTGGGTGGAATGTCATGGATTGAATTATGTCCCACCAAAAATGTGTGTATGAATTTGGTTAGGCCATGATTCCCAGGGTTGTGTGGTTGTCCTCCATTTTGCGATTATAATTTTACATTCAAGAGGATTAGAATAGAATTGTAACACCACCCTTACTCAGGTCACATCCCTGATCCAACGTAAAGGAAGTTTCTCTGGGGTGTAGCCTGCACCACCTTTTATCTCTTGTAAAAGATAAAAGGAAAGAGAAGCAAGAGGAGAGTTGGGGACCTCATACCACCAATAAAGAAGCACTGGGAGCAGAACGCGTCCTTTGGACCCGAGGTCCTGTGCAGAGAAGCTCCTGCCCTGGGGAAGACTGATAATGATGAGGACCTTCCTCCAGAGCTGACAGAGAGAGAGAAAGCCTTCCCCTGGAGCTGACGCCCTGAGTTTGAACTTCTAGCCTACTAGACTGTGAGAAAATAAATTTCTCTTTGTGAAAGCCATCCACTCGTGGTATTTCTGTTAGAGCAGCACTAGATAACTAAGACAGTCACAAATTACTGTTTTTACAGGGTCTTGTATGTGTTGTGTGCATTTTTGGTTGTATCCACTGGACTCAGGGATAGAATTAGTGGGACAACTTGTGTCCCCCTGGACTCTAAAGGTAGGCTTGTGGGAGGAGGCAAGAAAAAAAAATCATACTACTTACAAAAAATTTAACAACACTCAATGATTCAGCATGATTCCATTAATTAAAACACATGGTATCAACAAAAAATTTAAAGCAGAAAATAATTGGGTCTTGAAAGGGTTACATAGAGATAAACTGTAACATTTTTTCTATTCCATCAGACAGATTATTTGCATATATACTTAACAACAAAAACAACAAAGTTTTGCTCTTGCAGAGTTAGAAAATGACCCAGTCAATAGAAAGTAAAGCTCAGCAGTGCCCTGAAAGACACTAAGTAATATCTTTTATATATTTTCAAATATAAGATAATTTTCTGATACTTCTTTCATCAGATTTTGACATAGATAGATAGATATACATACATACAGTCATGCATTGCTTAACATCTACATTCTGTGAAATAAGATATTATGTGATTTGGATGTTGTGCGAACACCATATCACATACAGCAAGTTCCCAGGTTATGAACGTCTGACTTACATACAAATCGTAGTTACGAATCTACCAAATATTCAAGGTACGTACAATGGTTCATAATAACAGATGGGTGTTACTTTGTGACGCCCATCAGAACTATATGTGATACTTTCCTTTACCTGTATTGACTAAATAACCAGGATACTGTACACATACAGTACTGTATTTCAGCTAATGTATATGGCTGCTACGTTCACTATGTCCGGTTACATCTGCTACGTCCCATTCCACAATCAGGATTTCTGAACTCTATTATAATCTTATGAGACTTGAACATAAATGTGGTCGGACATTGCCCTAATAGACATTATTTGGTGAATGACTATATATATATAAAAAAAGGAAGACCCTCAGTGGGATAGATTGACACAGTGGCTGCAACAATGGGGCTCAAGCATAACAACTATTATGAGGATGCTGCAGGACCAGGCAGTGTTTCGTTCTGTTGTACGTAGGGTAACTATGAGTCAGAACCGACTGGACAGAACCTAACAACTAACAACGATAACTTGCGTCTTTCTTTTTAACGTGCTCTGATTTAAAATATTTTACTTCACTATATCATTTTTACTGACAACATCAGAATATTTTTTATTGCTATAAAGTTTATACTCAGAGAAAGGAAGAATGCTTACAATGAGAATAAATCCATTGCCATGAAGCTGATTCTGACTCATGTGACCCTATAGAATGGGTCTTTACAACTGTTTGGCAACCGCTGTGAATTTAACTGCCTTTGTGACTTGTTATTGAACATGTGAGTTGAAATGTAAAGTGCGTCTTCATAGAATTCAACACTGATTGATTTGTTACTTTAAGGCTATACTTCCGTAATTTATCTCAGAGATAATTTATTAAATAAATATTTTATTTTGTTATATTTCTCTAGTGTGCACTGGTATATTAACTTAAGAGTACATTTTCTTTTTCCCTCTTGTGGTCCGAATATCAACGTACTCCTTAGATTTCCACCAGGAGCAGGAGAACTAAAGGTTATACCTTGTTGGTTTTTAAGTTGCTTGTATTGAGAAAGGGCAATTTATTTTTTTCTTATTTGTTTTTAATGTGAGGGAGGCTGTGGCCCTTTGGTATCCCCCACCACACTTAGGGGACTGCTATGGCAGAGTATTAGTTTACGATGAGTGGCATAGATTGGGTGTCTATGAAGCAGAAAATACAAATTTTACTTTCAGGGTCAGAGCATGGTATCTTTACAGGGATTTAAAAGTGATCTGAGCTGAAATGGACCCCACATTAGGAAAGCACTAGGGGTGCCATGGAAGACTGTGAAGAGAAACAAGAAAGATGCGGAAGAGCTAATTTAAAAGTCAATTTCACGCGCTGACCTTTTTGTTTCTTAAGAAGAATACTAAGATCGTGTTTGTTTGTGTGTGTGTGTATTTATGCAAACGCATATATGTAAACATAGACATTCGATGCCTAGAACTACCTGTGCGCAAATATCTTGGCACTAAACTAGTGTCTGGTATTTAATGGCCATTCAGTAAGGACTTGTTGAATGAATGTTGTTTGAATAAAGGATACATTTCTTTCCTAAATAGAGTAGCTCTATGAGATCTACAAGCTTTGGGAAAACCATGTAAGGGGTAGAACCTATGTAAGAATCTAGAAACAGTAAAAGCTTACTTAGCCTTGTAGGGTGAATGCTTGAGTGATAAGTATAGGAAATTGAAAGAAGTCCTCATCTGTCAGGTGACACAGCAGGGGACCCAGGGGGTAAAGTGAGAGGGCGGTGGTTCAGGCACACAGTCTCAGGAAGATGCAACAAGAGTTCCAAGTGTGGAAGGATTGTGGACCTTGACAGATGTGAACCTGGTGGTAGGTATGAGTCTAGCAAGGCAGGCCAGATGGTGTTAATCAGACACAGAGCTAGGAGGTCTAGCCTCAGGGACCAGCATTTTCATGCAGGACTTTGAGGAAAAGGAGGTTACAGAATAGCTTTAGTAATAGGAACAAGGTGAGGCCATTTAAGGAACCAGAGCATAAAAGCACAAACCAGGCCATAAACTACAACTATCAGCCATGCCTAATCTAGAATGAGGTACCTAGATGACTGAAATAGGTCTCCTCAACTTTATAGCAGAAAACCCAACTGGGAACCAGAGCTGGTCAGTTAAGTCAGAAAAAGTAATTTAAAACAAAATTATAAAATATAACAGTCAGATAACTTTAGATTTATTTTAATAAAACATACAGTTTATTCAATCACTGATCTTTTGATCCAGTGCCAAGATTGTGTAAATGTGTTCACTGAAGGGAGTTCCATTTTACAGCTCATATATAAACATCCATGACACATCATCTATGATTTTCAGGTTTCACTTACTTGAAGAAAGAGGAGATTCCTTCTATATTTTATCATTTTTGAATTAAAGGAAAAGTTCAGCTGCCAAAACATGTATGAGGATTAACACACTTGACTCTCAGTGGACATCCAAGAGAGCTAGAGGGCATCAAAATACAGGGACGTTTATTCTTGAGTAATAGCTAACACTTAATGAGCATATAGGTCATTGGGTGCACTTACGTTGGTGGTTCAAACCCACACAGCAGCACTGTGGAAGAAAGACCTGACAATCTGCTTTTGTAAGATTAAAAACCCAAAATCAAACCCACTACCATCAAGTTGATTCCAACTCATGGCCATGAAAATCCTATGGAGCAGTTCTACTCTGTAACACATGGGGTCTCCTTGAGTTAGAATCAACTCAAAGGCACATTTTTTTTTTTTAAATGAGCATTTATTGTATGTCAGGCTTTATTGTGTGTACTTTATATATTTTAACTCTTTTAATCCTTAATTGCATAATTTAAATGATGTTCATGCAGATACAATAAAATGAGTATCTTTTAGTCAGTTAGAATGATTTAAGAAAAAATGTCTCATTTTTCAAATTAGTTTATTATTTAAATACTTTTCCCAAGTACTCTATTCAATTTATGGAAAGCATAGATCTCCATTTTATTGAGAAACATGATAGTTCTTCAGAATTTTAATTTTTTAGATAGAATTTGAAAGTGATATTCTAGATATCTACATCATGTGTCAGGGTAACATAATATAATTTCAGTCCCTGCTTAATAATTATTGTCTAAGATATCATCCCACAAGGAGTTTCTACTTTTATAGATGGTTCCTTTGCAGTTTTTTTCCCAGTTCAGGGTTTAAATGGAAACTAAGTTTTTATGCTTAACATTTTATGCTAAATGTTACTAGAGCTTATATGGAATATGCAGTGAAGAGGGCAATATCCTGCTCTGAGGCATTTGTAATCTGTTTTATGTAGCAAATAACTCATTTCAAAAGAGCATATAAGGAAATGACTTACTTTGGAATATAAGCTATTGACTATAAATTTAGTCACATAAATGAAAATGAAGTATATAATATTCCCATGTAGGACTGAACTTGACAGGATATATCGATGATAAACATTTCTCTCCTTTAATATTATTACTTAAAAATAAGGATTTTTTTTTTAAATATCTAACTTCTGTTAAAATGGAATTAAATCTATGAATGTCAAATCATCTTAACATTAAATACAATTGTTTTTGTTGCTGTTGTTCTTGTTAGTTGCCCTCGAGTCAGCTCTGACTCATGGCAACCCCATGTACAACGTAACAAAATGGTGCCTGGTCTTGTGCCATCTTCATGATGGTTGGTATGTTTGAGTCCATTGTTGTGGCCATTTTGTCAACCCATCTTATTGAGAGTTTCTCTCATTTTCACTGACCGTCTACTATACCAAACAACATTGAATACTAGAATGCTATTATTATGGAATGGAAAATATAAATATTTTTACATTAATGTAAAATATTTAGAAGATTTCTCATACTGTATTTAGCCTTGTGGATCTTTTTTATTTTTTTTTAAACTCCAAGTAATCTTACATTCAGCACTAGGAATAAGAACTTAAAATGCCATGCATTATAAACCCTCCCACTGATGTATCATGGCTAAACCTTCATTTTTCTTTTTGTAACTGTTCATAAAATAAAAGAAGGGGGCTCAGCAGTCCTTTAGGAGAGATACAGAAATCAAACATTAATTTTATTCAGATGAGATGATTTGTATGCAAGCTGATCAGGCTACAAGCTTATCTCATTACAAACTCAAGGCTGTGAACAAACGTTTCATCATTTCTCTGATGCCATTAAGTTTAATAATATGACTGTCTGCATTGTATATTAAAAATGTGTGGCTATTCTGCTGTTCTGTGTAATGCTGAAGTGTTTGTGAATATTTATTACTTCAGTCTTTAGTGCTCTCAACTTTATACTAAATAGCATTGTTAATTGCCTATACTGCCCTGATTGCATTGTTTAGAGAATATTCTCTCCTCTTCCTCTTCAGTTGCAAGAATGTTAGTAATATGCAGATTTTTTGAAGTGCAATAATTGGCAGGTGAAAACTTGCACAGACATACAATTGCACCCCAAATTAAAACACAGTGGGTAGAGTTGGCCTCTGGCAAGTTCAATTAGTTCCATGCCCTTCTCTCCCTGGGAATGCCAGTGGCCAGTCCTGCTGATTTTAAACAGTTGTAGAGGCACTGATTTGCTTAAGTAATTTGTTTCAAGAATTTATTGTAAGAGCACATTTTTAAATGTCAAAAAAGGAGTGTTTGCACAAGTCTTTTAAAAACGTACCATTTAATTAGTCATTCACTTATTATTCTACTCAAAATTAGTAGTTTCATATGAAATACTTCAACATGGATTTTGGTGCCTCTGTTTTTATATTCTTTTGTTTTAGTTCTTCAAATTTTTCTCTCGCCTTTGTTTTGCTCTCACCAGTAACCAAGTAAATATTCTGTTTAGAAAAAAATGCTGAAATCAAGAGACTTGTAATGTAGCCTTAGTTCTGTCATTCAGATATTGTCTTAGAGAGGCCATTTCATTTTTTTGTATGTGCTTTTACACTATCCAAATAATGGATCCCTCAACTACATATTACAATCCATAGTGCCTTTTCCTATAAATTACTAATATCAGTGTCACCATAAATAATAAGAATTGTGTTTTAAGCTCCTAAACTAAAATTTAAAAAAAATTCCTCAATAGATCAGATCTTTACCCCTCCTGTAATGAGTCACTATACTTTAGCAATTTCTACGACTTTGAAGGAGGAGGAATGGTCTTTATTCTGTACACATCTTTGTGTCCTACTCAAATAAGACTTGTGCTTAATCCAGACATATGCTATTTAGAAGGAAAAACATGTCCTAAATAATAAATGGAAATTTATTAATTTTATTTTATTTAATATATTCATGTTATTGTGCTTCTTCTCTTCATACTCTCATCACCCAGTTTCAGACACGTTGATATTTAGACCCACATTTCCCTGGGCCCACAATTCATATGTTTTCAAGTTGAAAACAAATCACACACACAAACATATTTCATAATTCCCAATGAGCGAAACCTTCTACTAGGCATAATAAAGACGAGAGAATCTACAAGGAACCTAGCTGGGTAAATGAATAATTTCTTTATAAGGATCAGCACAAAGCTGGTTCCTATGAGGTGGAGGTTAAAGACGTCCCAAATGTTCAACTTATCCAAACTACTGTACCATTCCATCATCTCCAGCATCAGCTACTCCTTCTCCCCTCTGTACTGTCCCTCCCATCTTTGAGTTCCATAATTCCCTGCTACGTCTCACAGAACTCACGAGCTGTATCAAGGAAACGGCTCAGGTGGTTATGGAGGCTGAAAAGTCCTAAATCCATGTGTCAGGCATAGACTTTTCCCTACTCACATGAATGCAGGGGCTGAGGAACCCAAACTGGCAGTTCAGACGACAGGCTGCTGGCTCACAAGGCTGCAGAAGCTCGTTAATCAGGTCAGATGCTAGGCCACAAGCCCACAGGGCTGCGGAGACCAGTGAATCCCAGAATCTCACAGAATCAGCAGGTCAGACGGCAGGCTTCTGTCTCAAGTCTCAAAAACCAGATGTGGGATCCAGATGCAGAGAGTAAGAGCCCCACGAGGGCATCCACATATATACCTTAGATGCAGGCCATACCCCAGGGAAGGATGTAACTTGAGCAAGGATGGGACTTGAATCACACTCTCCCGCAAGGCTGCAACCCAAGATACACACCAAACCAATCCTGCCTCATCAACACATAAAACAGAGCACATAAAACAGAGGACAACAACACAATACTGGGAATCATGGCCTAGCCAAGTTGACACACAACCCCAACCCTCATATGTTCCATATACCTTATTTTCATACTCCCACTCAATCATTGTGTATGAGTCACAATGACCCTGGCTAGAAGGGCCACATTAAGTAATTTATTATACTACAATGGGCCAATGGTTTAGTCTGTCTGCTGAGAAATGTGTGGTAGGAAAGAATCCAGAACGTTACAGACTAGGTGAAGTTTAAGATACGTAAGATACGCCAGGGCATAGAAAAAGCAAGGATAAAGGCAAATGGATAGCATGATCTGTTAAAAATGAGAATTTTACAATGGAGGAAATAATATTAAGTAAGTTAGATTGTTGCCAAATTGTAAAGAACCTTGACTCTCATTGATAAAGACCTTTAAATTATGCTGAAAAATATTTAGAAGCTATCAAATTTTTAATCAGTGAATGCAAAGGTGTTAGGGAATTCACTCCATGGGAAGAGAAGCTTTCTAGAAATAGGAAATGTTCAAAAATATCCAGCGCTGCAACAGGTCTAGGATGAATACCCAGAATGGTCCATTGGGTTGGAAACTTGGACATTCCTTGAATGTTTTAAATAGAAAAGAGGACATGGGGCAGAAACCAGGAGACAATATTCTATTGAAAATGCTTTTCTAATAACCTTCTAATTACCAAGTCAGGGGCAGTAGATGGAATGTGAAGGTATCATGACTAATGTAAAAAAAAAAAAGGAGAGAAAGTTGTATTTCATTTCTCAGAGAAGTGAGTGCACGCCTCCTAGCTAACTGAATAAGCTAATATGCACCCAAGTGAAAATAACATAAGACATTTATGGATGTTCATTTTACCTGTGATCTTCTGAACAGAAAAACCTGTCAATCATAATTAGAATATTCACCTAATAGGTGAATTTTACCATGGCTGGTAGAAAAACTCTCACTTTGGGGTCCTCTGATATAGGAAGTAAAGTAAGGAAATATTTATTCAGATCTAGAGATGCTATTGAAATTTGGTAATTTTCTTATACTTCTGATTAGAAAGGATCTTCATAGCACACTTCTCATGTCCCCAAAATATGCCATGAGCTTTTTAAATTTACTAATTATAATGAAATATTTAATATGGTAAAACATTTTTCATATTAATACTTTGTCATGCCATTAAAAAAAAAATTGCCATTGAGTCGATTCTGACTCATAGCATCTCTACAGGACAGAGTAGAACTGCTCCACAGGGTTTCCACGGAGCAGCTGGTGGATTTGAACTGTGGATCTTTTGGTTAGCAGCAGATCTCTTAACCACTACACCACCAGGGCTCCTGTCATGCCATACTTGGCAGTAAAAAACCTATTACCACGATTGTGACTGGCAGTATGCTGTAGTACTACTACTGTAGGGTCTCGTATTGGACTGAGTTTCATTGTTGTGGTGGAGGGTAGTTAGTGAAGTTTTATTTTCTGACCTGAGCATTTCTTTTTGTTCCTCTTTTCTTAACATAATCATCAGTGAGGCTTTACTTATTTTATATAGTCTTAAATTTCATTTCTTTCATATCGATTCTTTAATAAGTGATCAAATAAAATGCACAAAGTAGATAAATGACCACCAAATCAGCATAAATCCCATCTCACTATATTTTCAATGATTATTAGATCATCCCCAAATATAAAACATATTTAATTTCCTAGCATGATAATCCATAATGAAACACAAAATCCACAGGAAGTACCTCTGAACACCTGATTATCTCAGGAGCAGGGATGTTTTCTCAACATTAAAATATAATTAGGTCTAGCTTTGGCCGAATTCAGGAAAAGGATTTGAGAATCTGTGCTACCTCGTAATTAATGTCTAATTGTTGATAATTATGTTGTTTACTTTTAGGCACAACCCAATTTACTTTTTTTTGCACCAGGGCCCATGCCAATTATACTCTGGCCATAACTGTCAAGGCTATCAACAAATTAAGTACTGATTGCTAGGGCTGCTTGATAATGGTCTCCTACAAATTTGCATAAAGTAACTAGGCTCTTAAGCCAGAAAAAGCAAGTCTGTGTTGAATGCCCCATGTCACTTCTAATTATCCACTAATGGCTAGCCAGGCCAGAATTTAACTAAGAAGCTAGAGGTAGATGGCCATGTAAGTTTCAGAGATAATTTCTTATTATCCTTAAAATATTTAAATATGGTATGGCTTGACTACAAATGTAGCAAGATTTTGCATTTAAACTGCTCCCTGTTTCTGTACTTGGTTGTAATTTACTTTACTGTAGTGGAAATGAATCTTTCATGTTTTCTTTGTTTTGTTTTCTTGCAAATAGCCAGCTGGCATAAGCCATAGCAATGTAAAATGAATAACCTGCATTGAAAGTTTTTACTGTCTTATTGATTAAATACATTTTTCTCATAAAAGATTTCTTAAAACTGAAAATAATTTAAAATCTCCAAGGCCTGATTTTACAATATAACATATAAGTATTCTTAACATTCTTGTTAGAGACAACTTAAATAACTTTGAACATAGAAATTAAAACATAAAATCTCTTGTAAAACCTTATTATAATGATAATTAAACTACTTTAGCCTATAGCATACTATAAAGATATGTCATGGAAAATATGTTACCCATTACAGTGGTGATGTATAATACTGAGAAGATCCCTGTTAAAATGAATCCTAAGAGTGAAGGTATCTGGGGTATAATTCTTGGGAACAAAAAAGCTTTTAGTGCTCTATAGCATATCATCAGAGTGACAACTTTGTGATGAAATGTGATATATAATCTCTTTGGTCACATACACCAATTCTTTTCTAACCTGAAGAATTTTTTGTCTCCATTTTAATAATAGTGCCATGATTCTTAGTATCATACAGTAAGTAGATGTAAGACCTGTCCTTGAGGGTATAACCAGCAAAATAGTTTCAATTAGGGGAAGCTATGAGCATTTCACTGCATACAGCTGTCATGGTAAAAGAAATTTCCACTTGCTGACATATAAGAGCATTCATTAACATGACCTACAGTGCCTGTATATCAACGCTGAAATGAAAAAATATTACTTGTAAAGCATAATATGGACCAGGAGATATACAAGATTAAGCCAAAATTCTAAAGTACATACAAGGTCTTTCCTACCATTCCATTTACATTTGCCCTCACGGTCCCTTCTGGATGCCTAATGTATCCTACTGACTCCCTTTTTAGCAAATCTCCATAGTTAGACTTCATTATGCTTGCCATTCTGGTCACAGGAATTTACTGAGCATATATTATGCACTACACACTGTGCTAGGGGCTAAGAACACAAAGATGTCCACATAGTTCCCGTCCTAGAAAAGGTCAAAATGGGAGTGAAGTCACTATCAGGATGGAATTGGTGGTTTATGATTATTTAATTTCTCTACCCGCCTCACACTAGCTACTGGTGCCTTCACGTGCTGAGTTCAGCAATACCTACAATCTGCTGTAATAGCATATTTAGCACTTAGGATTTCTGATGAAGACACATTCTGCTTCTTCCTTTCTTTTTTTTACCTCTGTTTTCCCCTACCCGGGTTTTAGATTTTAGATTTTTTTTTTTTTAAACTGGAATAGCCTGTGTTTTCTATTTGATTCTTCTCTCTAGCTGACAAAATTATTAAAAAAGAAAAAAAACAAAACCTCACAATAGTAAAGTGCCTTAAATGTCATGAAGTCCCATTTTTCGGATGAAAGAAGTTAAGCGTAAAATCTTAAGTATAAATTTTCTGTTTATTTCCAAATTATTGCTCTTCTGTTCTGGCATAGCAAGCTATCTATACCTCTATTAGAGCAATCCTTACATTGTCATAGCTTGTTGTTTGTGAGGTTCCCTTCCTTCTACGTGGTGAAGTCCTCTAGGTCAGAAAGGCAGCTGAAATTCTGAGTAGTAATATATTAGATGTAAACTGGTTTTGTCCAGGAGCAATGCCATCCTTAAGCATACCATGGAAGCATGTGTGTTTTTTTATGGAAGATAAATATCTCAATGGAGATGTTCCATAATCTATTGCAACCTCCAAATGACTCTATTATTCACCTTCATTACATATAAATTTTGGGACTCCTAAGTAGAAATCGGCCAGCTTCAGATATGGAATTAGTTAAATAACCTTTAGTTTTAAAGAAGAAAATACAACTTAATTTCCAATAGTCCCTGCCCCCTAAAAGAAAAAAAAAATGCATTACACTGCATCTCTCTATGCCTACCTACATAGTTATTATCATAACCGTGCACAAACACACATGCAATCTCATACTGTACCTTAAGTTAAGAAAGTTTAAATGTTAACAGGGAGCTACAGTTAAAAAAAGAGAAAGCATAAGTGGAATATTCTGAGGCATTGCACAGAAGTCAGTTGTTGAGATTGCAGATACTAGATTTTGATCTGCTATACCTTGTTTAGTCACAGGTAAATTTGAGAGGCAAATGGGCAACCCAGTATCTAAATTCTTTCCTTCAATTACATGAAAATATATGCATATACAGGACTCTTGAGGAGAGAAAGGGATTGAAAAGCTACTTGGAACCCAGGCAGGACACTCTATCTTTGATCTCTGCATGTCTGCTCTGTTAGCTTCATTTTCTCTCTTTGTTCATGGCCTGGCATCCACATGACCATCTCAAAGTGCTCATGTCTATATCACTTGACTTTCAGGCATTTAAAGTAAATCTAATTAGCTAACCCTGAATTCCAGTCCTCAGGTTTCAGAGAGTCAATTTGTCTGGCCTAATCTGAGTTAGGAGGTATTGCTAATAGGATTGACTATAGCCAGAGGGAAAGGTCACAAAGTTTATGAATTTTCCTTAGAATCTCTGCTTCTTAGTGTTAGTGTTGTTTGTATTTTAGCATAAGACCAGTGACCTGTAAGAAAAGGATGCTTTCATCCCTAATAAATGAGGCAAATCCTGTCATTAACATTATATTCAGATGAAGTAATTGCCCCATAGGGTTTGCAAAGAGTCGCTGGTGGATTCTAACTGCCAATCCTTTGTTTCGCAGCCTAGCTCTTAACCACTGAGCCACCAAAGTTCCAGAACAATGTTATCTAAGTGCTAGACTACTAGTCAAAAGTTTGGTAGTTCAAACCTCCCCAGAGGTTATGTTGGAAGACAGGTCTGGCAATATGGTTTGGAAAGATCACAGCCTTGAAAACCTGTGGAACAGGTCTACTTTGCACACATGGGGTGGCCATGAGTCAGAATTAACTCAACAGCAAACAACAAAAAAAATCTACAAGCCTCACTCTCCTTAGCCTAGGAGTTTAGAGACACTTCCCAGTTGTGAAAACTAATTTAACCACAAATAGTCTTAACAGGTATATTTTGTACTTGAATTGTTTATCTGCATGACTTAAATGATATGCTTTTAGTTATGATGTACTGACTACTTCTAAATATTTTTTTTCTTTATGACTATAAAACTAAACATGAATAGTACATATATCTGGTAATTGTTTAAGAGTATTTTATATTTCAGATTTGAAAAGTAGGGATCGTCACAAAAAAAGATTATAAAAACCTTTCTGTGCAGCTAATGGAAAATGTTCAGTTTAAAGCTGACCCTTAAAACATTAAGAGAAATTGTCAGCTATAGCTTTTAACAGTCATGGCCCTTAAGACTTTTTATGTCCAAACACATGAAAGGATTTATGTGGTAAAAGGCCTATTATTTCTTCTTGAAACTGGGGTTTTATATCTAAAAGCCCTCCACCCAAATTTTCCAATGTTTACATTTGTATTTTGTTTTCATCTAAGATATTTTGAAGAAAATGGATTTGAGCAGCTTTTTATATTTCAACTTAAATTGGATTCTTTTAATTTTATTGATAATTATTTGTGAAAATGTAAATATCTCTTAAACCTGTGTCTTTTCATGATTTGCATCTGTTTTTAAAATTTATTTGAGTGTCAGTTAACTTTTGCTGCTTACAAATAACCACCAAATCTCAGTAACTTACAAGAAACGTGTATCTCTCATTTTGTGGATCAGATGGCATTTGCTGATCTGCGCTAGCCTCAGTGCGGCGAGGTTCAGATCTACCTCATATGTGCTGCTTATTTTTCACAGATCAGTAGGCTAGCCAGAGTATATGCTTGTCATGTTGATGCTGAAAAGCCAGGATGCCAAGAAGGGCAAGCACCTTTCAAACCTCTGCTTACATCATATCTTCTGCATTCCATTGGTCAAAGCAAATCATGGCTAAGAACAGTATCAGTGATACAGAGAGATATATCTCTCACATGGTAGTTGAGGGAATTGGAAGAATGAGGAAGGCATGAATATTTGCAGGGCATTAATCTGCCACATTGTAATGAAAATTAAAACTAAGTATAATGTGTATGCAGAAATTAGGCATTTTTATTTAACAGATATAGTGAGCAGTGACTATTTACCAAGTACTGAGGTAATTGCTTAAAATAAACTCATAAACAGCACAGAACAACACACAAACAGCACAGAACCACACACCTCATTGAACATAAAATTTAATAGGGGACACAAAGAAACAAAACAAAATATTTCTTAATTATTTTTGTGATAAATGCTGTATTCTGAAAACATATAATTATGGCAGTTAATGAGAGAGACCTAATCAAGTCTAAGAAATCAAGAAATGCTTCCTGTGATAGTGAGATTTGACATGAAACTAAAGGACTGAAAATGTATAGGGAGAAGAAGTAGAAGAGGTTTAAGAAGAAGTTTATCATGTTTAAAAGCCTTAGGGGAAAAAAGAGAAACTTAAGGCCAGTATGGACATAGAATACAAAGAGAGTGATAACAAAACATTAAATGATGGAGAGGTGGGCAGCTGGTAGAGCATAAAGAATCTCTGACAATGTTGAATGTTTGGAATTTACTCTAGGATTAATAGGAAACTAGTAAAGAATTTTAGGCAGGATTTGGGCAACTTAACCATATTTGCATTCATAAAATATCAGAGTAGCGACTGGGTGAGGAATGAATTAAAATACAATATCAAATTTTGATGAAAATGTGCAGCAATTGGAATGCTCATACAGGGCTGGGGATTATCAATATATAAATTGATACAACCACTTTTACTCCCAAATATCTGTCAATATTAGAATAAATAATAAATAAGAATACATAAAATAAATTGCAGTACATTTATATAAGGATTCTCTGGGTGGTGCAAACAGTTAATGCACTTGACCCCTAACCAAAAGGTTGGAAGTTCAAGTCCACCCAGAGGTACCTTGGAAGAAAGGCCTGACACTCTACTTCTGAAAAATTAACACTATGGAGCACTGTTCTACTCTAATAAATATGGTGTCTACATGAGTCAGAAACCACTCTACAGAAACTGGTTTGGTTTATATTTATACACTTTATTTTTTTTTTCCTCTAAGTTTTATGTAATTGATTGCCTTCTATAATCCACACTTTACAAGAAGTGTATTTACCATTTAGAAACAATTTATTAGTCAAAAAATGAGCAACATTTTCTTAGCTTGCATATTATCCAGCTATTACAAATGATGTTGTATCCTGCTTTTTGCTCAATATTTTCCAAATGGTCAACAGTTTGAACAAAACATTTGTCCAAGTTTGCATAGAGAAATCTTGCCGTGTTACAGAAGTGTTTTAGCTTTGTTTCCATGCAGTGCACCGGATTTCTACTTTAAAGCAGATGTATGTATTCTAAATTACACTTTTATAGATACAAGGTGAAGTATGACTGAATGAAGGCACTCTTTCAAGAATCATAAAATTTGGTCAACCAAACAAATGAAAATGTAGACTGAACAAAATATTCACACTTTCATTACCATTGAATATCATACAGCGGTGTAACTTTTTAAAACTACAGTTTTACATAACATTGTATATGAATATGAGGAACACAATTTTGAGGGGAAAAAAGCAAGTCATAAAATAACATATATGTTATTTCATGGTTATACATTTTTATAATGGGAAAAATAAATAATATATTTTAGGCATACAGATATACATGATGAAATTTTAAGGAAAGTTACGGAATGAATGATAAAGCCAAAAATCAGGACAGTGGTCATATCCGAGTGAAGACAAAATGGAATAAGATCAGAGAGAGTCACACAGGCAATTTCTTAAACTGTTGTTAGGTGCCATCAAGTCAGTTCCGACTCATAGCTACCCTGTGTACAACAGATCAAAACACTGCCGGCTTCCTCTTCATCCTCACAATCGTTGTTATGCTTGAGCCCATTGTTGCAGCCACAGTGTCAATTCATCTCATTGAGGGTTTTCCTCTTTTTCGCTGACCCTGTACTTTACCAAGCATGATGTCCTTATCCAGGGACTGATCCCTCCTGACAACATGTCCAAAGTATGTGAGATGTAGTGTCGCCATCTTTGCTTCTAAGGAGCATTCTGGTTGTACTCCTTCCAGGACAGATTTGTGCGTTCTGTTGGCAGCCCATGGTATAGTCAACATTCTTCACCAACACCATAATTCAAAGGTGTCACTTCTTCTCCAGTCTTCCTTATTCATCGTCCAGCTTTCACACTTGTAGGGGGCAACTGAAACCACCATGGCTTGGGTCAGGTGCACCTTAGTCTTCAAGGTGTTATCTTTGCTTTTTAATACTGTAAAGAGATCTTTTACAGCAGATTTGCCCAATGCAATGCGTATTTTGATTTCTTGACTGCTGCCTCCATGGGTATTGATTATGGATCCAAGTAAAATGAAATCCTTGACAACTTCAATCTTTTATCTGTTTATTATGATGCTGCTTATTGGTCTAATTGTGGGGATTTTAGTTTTCTTTATGTTGAGGTGTAATCCATACTGAACGCTGTAATCTTTGGTCTTCATCAGTAAGTGTTTCAAGTCCTCTTCAGTTTCTTATACTAGCAGGTGGATACATGAGTATTGTGGTATTTTAGCTTAATATGTACATATTTTATAAATATTATTTTCTTTTTTTTGTAATTTTTTATTGTACTTTAGATGAAGGTTTACAGAACAAATAGTTTCTCATTAAACAGTCAGTACACATACTGTTTTATGACATTGGTTAACAACCCCACAACATGTCAACACTCTCCCTTCTCGACCTTAGAAGACCCTTTTTTTGGTGAAAATATACATAGCGAAACTTACACCGTTTCAAAAGTTTCTACGTGTACAATTCAGTGACATCGATTACATTCTTCCAGTTATGCTGCTATTCTCACTATCCTTTTCAAAATTATTCCATCACTATTGTCTTCAACTCACTGCCCCCCTAGGCTTCCCATCAAACCTTTTGAGTTGCTGTTGTCAATCTGATCTCACATAGATAATTCTTTTTTTTTTGTACCTTAGATGAAGGTTTGCAGAAAAAATAGTTTCTCATTAAACAGTTAGTACACATATTGCCCTATGACAATGGTTAAACAACCCCACTATATGTCAGCGCTGTCCCTTCTCAACTTTGGGTTCCCTATCACCAGCTTTTTGTCCCCTCCTTCCTTCTCATCCTTATCCCTGGACTGCTGTGCCTCATTAGTCCCGTTTTGTTTAATGAGGTTGTCCAATCCCTGGCTGAACGGTGAACTTCAGGAGTTAAATATTATTTTTTAATTACTAAATATTTAATGGAGCCCTAATCAACTTGACGGCAATGGGTTTAGGTTTTTTTTTGTTTTTTTTTTTTTTTTTGGTTGGTGGCATAGTGGTTAAGAGCTCAGCTACTAACCAAAAGATTGACAGTTCGAATCTACAAGCCACTCCTTGGAAACCCTATGTTTTCCCCCCACATCCTCCTCATAGAACTTTAGCTTCTGCCTGTTTCTCTCCACACCTGTTGGTGCAAGCCAGATTGTCTAATGGCTGCAAATTCACAAGAACAGTTCTTCTATTCCTAAAACTAGCCAGATAAAGCATTCTTCCCTGCTTCTTCAACTTAACTTTCTTTTGGAGTCTTCTCATATCTGGCATTTCCTAATAAATGCTTATGCTAACAATGCTCTCATTGATTTTCTTCCACAATGTGATCACCTAATATATGGAATAGGAGTAGAGACATATCATGATTTCGAGATGTTTTGAGTTTGAATTGCCTGATAGACATCCAAGTGGGAATGCTGAGGAAGAATTTGGATATAAGGTCTGAAGATCAGAGGAAACATCTAGGCTAGGAAGGAAGGAAGGAAGAAAGGAAAGAAGGAAAGGGGGAAAAAGAAAACCCTGAAATTCATTGCTATAGATTGTAACTGAAGCAATTTGGGTAGATGAAATTACCTAGGAAGGAAGTATAGAGAGTGCAGAGTCTGAATTGAGTGCTGAGGAACTCAAAACATTTCAACATTGAATGGAGAAGAAAAAGTTGGTAAAGAATAGCCCCGAAGAGGAGTCAGAAGTTGTGAGGGAAAATAGGAGAGAATGGAGACTTAGGTCAGGTCTTCAGAAACAGACCTTTAGATGGTGATTCATGTCCCTGGAGAAAATGGTCAGGGAATAGGGAAGGGGAAGAAACCAAGCAAATGTGTGATTTCAGGCAAAGTCTCAACCATAGCCTGATTTCTTGGGGGAGATCTGAAGAATGGATTACTCCTTAGAATTTTTCCCTACTCAGTGCAAATGAACTGGATTTAAACTCTCATAGGTTATTGGAGGAAGTCCACTCCATGTGGTTATCTACTCCGAAGCACTTCCTGTTCTCTGCAAAAGGTCTGCAGTTTCCTAAGGCCAAGACTCAAAATATAATTGCAGGGATGCAGGAAGTTATAAACAATGTTCACAGCAGTGAAAAGATGGATGCACATAAATAGTAAAAGCCATCAGAATGAATCTGGGTATACAATCTGCAAGTGTCTGCTAATTCTGGCATCACAGAACCCAAAAGAATTTTCAAGGCATGGAAGATTTTGCTAAATGCTCTTCTTGAGAGTGTAATGTAAGTAAAGATTTAAAAAATATTTATTAAATATAGTCACATAGAGATCATTGTTGAACTCAGCAAGAGCTTGCTTAAAGTTAGGCTTGATTATTTGAAAAATAATGTCGTATATAAGGATCTTGGATTTTATCCTTTAGGCAATAAGAAATGAGGAAGGGTTTTTAGAAGGAGCATGATAAAGTCATATAGATAATTGCCTCGTGAGGGCAATTTTTTCTTTTTCAAATGATTTTTTTTGTTGTTGTTAAGAATATACACAGCAGAACACACAGCAATGCAACCTTTCCACATGTACACTTCAGTGACATTGATTACATTCTTCGAGTTGTATAACCATTCTCACCCTCTTTTTCTGAGTTGTTCCCCCCTGGTCATTGACATAAACTCACTGCCACAGCTAGGTTCCTAGCTAACTTTTTGAGTTGGCTGTTGTCAATTTGATCCCATATAGATAGTTCTTAAAAGAACACAGTGCTCAAGGCAGACATTCTTTACTAATTAAAAAAGACAAAACCCAAACCCATAGCTGTTGAATCCATTCTGACTCATAGAGACCCTATAGGACAGAGTAGAATTTCCCCATAGGGTTTTCAATGTTGCAATCTTTTTTCTTAATTGTGCTTTAAGTGAAAGTTTACAATTCACATTAGTCTCTCATACACAAATTTATACACACTTTGTTATATGACCCTAGTTGCTCTCCCTGTACTGTGACAGCACACTCCTCCTTTCCAACCCTGATTTTCCGTGTCCATTCAACCAGTTCCTGACTCTCTGCCTTCTCATCTCACCTCTGGACAAGAGCTGCCCATTTGATCTCATGTATCTACTTGAGCTAAGAAGCACATGCTCCACGAGTATCATTTTATGTCCCATAGTACAGTCTAATCTTTGTCTGAAGAGTTGGTCTCGGGAATGGTTTTAGTTTTGGGCTAACAGTGAATCCGGGGGCCATGTCTTCCAGCATCCCTCCAGTCTCATTGAGGGCAGTTTAACCACAAAGTTGATGATATTAGATTGAAGTCTAGGAAACAATTTTGGAAATTGTTGCAAAAATTCAAGCAAAAGATGAAAAATGCTTAGGGTAGGATAGTAGGAAGGGACAGAAGAGTGATTTTGTTTGTTTGTTTTTAATTTAAGAAGTATTTAAGAGGCAAAATTGAGACTTATAGTTCCTGAAAGAAAAAATAGTCCAAGAAGGCTATTAGGTTCTATATCTAGTGACTGAGTCAATAGAGGAATACTAAAAGGATGCTGGAAATAATCAGCTTTGTCATGGATTGAATTGTGTCCCCCCAAAATATCTGTCAGCTTGGTGAGGCCATGATTCCTAGTATTGTGTGATTGTGCTCCATTTTGTGATTGATGTAATTTTCTTATGTGTTGTAAATCCTAATCTCTGCCTGTGGTTAATGAGGCAAGATTAGATTATGTTAAAGAGGATTAGGGTGGGATGTAACACCCTTACTCAAGTCACATCCCTAATGCAATGTAAAGGAAGTTTCCCTGGGGTGTGGCCTGCATTAACTTTAATCTTACAAGAAGTAAAAGAAAGGGAAGCAAGCAGAGAGTTGGGGACCTCTTACCACCAAGAAAGTAGTGCCAAGAGCATAGCATGTCCTTTGGACCCAGGTTTCCTGTGTGGAGAATCTTCTAGTCCAGAAGACTGATGACAAGGACCTTCCTCCAGAGCCAACATAGAGGAAAAGCCTTCCCCTTGGGCTGATGCCCTGAATTTGGACTTCTAGCCTACTAGACTGTGAGAGAACAAAATTCTGTTTGTTGAAGTCATCCATTTGTGGTATTTCTGTTATAACAGTGCTAGATGACCAAGACAAACTTCAACTTGGATGGGATGTAATCCTAGGTATTATAATGTTTAAAGAAAAACAGTTGTTGATGTTAGATGCTGTCGAGTCAGATCCGACTGACAGTGACCCTATGTACAACAGAAGGAAAAACAGTCCAGTCCAGTACCATCCTCAAAATCATTGCTATGTTTGAGCCCATTGTTGCAGCCACTGTGCCATTCTATCTTGTTGACAGTTTCCTCTTTTTCGCTGATTCTCTACCAAGTATGATGTCCTTCTCCAGGAACTGGTCCCTTCTGATAACATATCCAGAGTACCTGAGATGAAGTCTTCTCATCCTTGCTTCTAAGAAGCATTCTGGCAGTACTTCTTCCAAGACAGATTTATTCGTTCTTCTGACAGTCCATGGTGTGTTCAATATTCTTTGCCAATACCATAATTCAAGGGCATCAATTCTTCTTTGGCTTTCCTTATTCATTGTCCAGCTTTCACATGCATATCAGGCAATTGAAAATACCATAGCTTGGGTCAGGGATACCTTAGTCCTCAAGATGACATCTTCGCTTTTTAACATTTTAAAGAGGTCTTTTGCAGTTGTTTTGCCCAATGCAATACGTCCTTTGATTTCTTAACTGCTGCTTCCATGAGTGTTGATTGTGGCTCCAAGTAAAATGAACTCCTTGACAACTTCAATGTTCTCTCCCTTTATCATGATGTTGTTTATTGGTTCAGTTGTGAGGATTTTTGTTTTCATTATGTTACAGTGTAATCCATACTTAAGGCTGTAGTCTTTGATCTACAACAGTAAGTGCTTCAAGTCCTCTTTGTTTTTAGCAAGCAAGGTTGTGTCATCTGTATATCGCAGGTTGTTAATGAGTCTACCTCCAATCCTGATGCAGAGTTCTTCTTCACATAGTCCAGTTTCTAGAATTATATGCTCAACATGCAGATTGAATAAGTATGGTCCATGGACCCTGATGCACGCCTTTTTTGATTTTAAAACATGCAGTATCTCCCTTGTTCTCCTGCCTGTTTTTCTATGTACTGGTTTCTCATGAGCACAATTAAGGGTTCTGGAATTCTCACTTTTCACAAAGTTATGTATAATTTGTTATGATCCACACAGTCAAATGCCTTTGCATAGTCAATAAAACACAGGTAAACATCTTTCTGGTCTTCTCTGCTTTCAGCCAGGATCCATCTGATGACAGCAATCATACCCCTTGTTCCACATTCTGTTCTGAATGTGGCTTGAATTTCTGGCAGTTCCCTGTCTATGCAAAGCTGCAACCATTTTTGAATTGTCTTCAGCATAATTTTGCTTGCATGTGATATTAATGATATTGTTTGATAATGTCTGCATTTCATCAGATCATCTTTCTTTGGAAAAGGTACATATATGGATCTTTTCCAATCGGTTTTCCAGGTATCTGTCTTCCAATTTTTTTGGCATAGATGAGTGAGCAGTTCCAGTGTTGCATCCATTTGTTGCAACATCTCAATTGGTATTCCGTCAATTCCTGGAGCCTTGTTTTTCACCAATGCCTTCAGTGCAGCTTAGATTTATTGTTTTAGTACCATTGATGACACAGTGACTTTGAGTATTCCTTCCATCTTCTTTTGATGCTTCTTGTGTCATTCAGTTTTTTGCCCATAAAATCCTTTAATATTGCAACTAAAGTCTTAAATTTTTTCTTCAGTTCTTTTAGCCTGAGAAATGCCAAGTGTTTTCTTTCCTTTTGGTTTTCTAACTGCAGGTTTTTGCACATTTAATTGTAATACTTTATTTTTGCCTTCTCGAACCTCCATTCTAAATCTGTTCAGCTCTTTTACTTTATCATTTTTTCCTTCCCCTTGAGCTAATCTACTTTCAAGAGCAAGTTTCAGTCTCTTCTGACATCTATTCTGGTCTTTTTTTTTTCTTTTCTTTTCTGCCTTTTTAGTTTCTTTTGCTTTCTTCTTGTATGGTATACGTGATGTCATCCCACAACTTTTCTGATCTTTGGTTATTAGTGTTCAATGTGTCAAATTTATTCTTCAGGTGGGATATACTCAAGGCTGTACTTTTGCTCTTGTGGTCTTGTTTTAATTTTCTTCATCTTCAACTTGACACTGAATTTGAGCAATTGATGGTCTGTTTCGCAGTCTGCTCCTGGCCTTATTTTGCCTGGTAATATTGAGCTTCTCCATTGTCTCTTTCCACAGATGTAGTCGATCTGATTCCTGTGTATTCCATCAGGTGAGGTCCACTTGTATACCCACTGTTTATGT
The DNA here is from genome assembly GCF_000243295.1 of Trichechus manatus latirostris. Classification (NCBI taxonomy): domain Eukaryota; kingdom Metazoa; phylum Chordata; class Mammalia; order Sirenia; family Trichechidae; genus Trichechus; species Trichechus manatus. The sequence goes on from NW_004444174.1 coordinate 1,287,576, forward strand.
TGTGGCCAAAAGTATTTCAAATGAATAAGTCATTGGTCCTGCAAAACTCTTCCACTGGATCTAGTTTCTATCATCAACACGGTATTTTCCAACAACTGATCGTTCTTTGGTTCCAACTTTTATATTCCAAACACCAGTAACTATCAATGCATCTTGACTGCATGTTTGATCAATTTCAGACTGCAGAAATTGGTAATAATCTTCAATTTATTTATCTCTGGCTTTAGTGTTTGGTGCATAAATTTGAGTTATAGTTATATTAACTAGTCTTCCTTGAAGGCATATGGATATTGCCCTATAACTGACAGGATAGATCTTGAAATGTTCTTCTTGAGGATGAATGTGATGCCGTTTCTCTTCAATTTGTCTTTGTGGCATAGCAGACCATAGGATTCTCTGATTCAAGATGGCAATTACCAGTACATTTCAATTACTAATGTCTAGGATATTGATTTTTATGCATTCCATTTCATTTATTTTTTTTAAATTTATTATTGTACTTCAGGTGAAGGTTTACAGAACAAATAGTTCCTCATGAAACAGTAGTACACATATTGTTTTATGACATAGGTTAACAACCCCATGACATGTCAACCTTCTCCCGTCTCGACGTTTTTTTGGGTGAAAATAGCCAAAGATACACCATTTCAAAAATTTATACGTGCACAGTTCAGTGACATCGACTACGCTCTTCCAATTGTGCTGCTATTCTCACTTTAG
>NW_004444174.1:1292084-1302989 GCF_000243295.1 Trichechus manatus latirostris
AGAGTTTGTTTTATGTATTTTGGGGTCCTGTCATTGGGTGCATAGTTTGTTATTAGGGTTATGTCTTCATGATGGATCGCCCCCTTAATCATTATATAGTGTCCTTCTTTGTCTTTTATGGTGGATTTTGTTTTAAAGTCTATTTTACCTGAGATTAGTATTGGTACTCCTGCTCTTTTTTGGTAGTTGTTAGCTTGATATATTTTTTCCCAACCTATGACTTTTAATAAATTCACATCTTTGTTTCTAAGATGTGTCTCTTGTAGACAGCATATTGATGGATCCTGTTCTTTTAACCATTCTGTCCCTCTCCGTCTCTTAATGGGTGCATTGAGTCCATTTACATTCATTGTTATTATTGATAGACGTGAGTTTATTGCTGTCATTTTGTAGTGCTTTTTTTTTGTGGTGCTGAAGTTTTTTTTCTTCTTCTTACTCTCCTGTGCTGAGTTACTTTTTTTTGTGGATTTTTTTTCCATTTATTTTGTTTTTGTAGGTTTTGTTTTTGCTGAGATTTTATGTTTTTCTTCTTTATTTTTATGAGTATGCTTATTAATTATTCTTTTGGTTACCATGAAATTTCCCCTTATCTTTCTAAGTTTGAAGCAGTCTACCATTACTTGGTATTGCCTTGCCTTCCTCTCTATTAGAAGGTTCTATACCTGCACCATTTATTCCCTCTTCTATTGTTCTGATGTAGTTGTCATTTACAGATTAACTGCTCTGATTCCCTGTTGTATTCTTTTGGTTTTGGGTGGTCCTTCAGAGTTCCTTTCCTAGATTGGTATCTGGCTGGTACAATCCTGTGTCCTAGACTGAGCCTGTGACCTGAAGTTGTTTGTTCTCAGATCGAAGAACTCCCTTTAATAATTCTTGTAAGTTTTGTTTGGTTTTTACATATTCCCTTAATTTTGTTTGTCGGGAAATGTCCTAATTTCACCATCATATTTGAACGAGAGTTTTGCAGGATGTATTATTCTTGGCTAGCAATTTTTTTCTTTCAAGGTTTTATATATGTCATCCCATTGCCTTCTTGCCTGCATGGTTTCTGCCGAATAATCTGAGCTTAGTCTTATCGTTTCTCCTCTGTATGTGACTTCTTGTTTTTCACTAGCTGCTCTCAGGATTCTCTTTGTCTTTGGTTTTGGCAAGTGTGATTATGGTATGCTTTGGTGATTTTATTTTGGGGTCTATCCTATAGGCGGTTCGTTGAACCTCTTGAATGGCCAGCTTTTTATCTTTCATGATATTGACGAAGTTTTCTGTCAGCAGTTCTTCAATGATCCTCTCTGTGTTTTCCGTTTTCTACGGCTGTTCTGGAACTCCAATCACTCACAAATTTTTGCTTTTGATTGTATCTCACATAACTCTCAGGGTCTCTTCATTTTTCTTTGTTCTTTTTTCTGAGTTTTCCTCAATGAGAGTTGTATCCAAGTTTTTATCTTCAATTCCAGTGATCCTGTCTTCCTCCATTTCAAATCTGTTCCTCAGCCCTTCTATGTCAGTGTCCATTTCTGAAATCTTGTTGTTTATCTTTCAGATTTCTAATTGTTGTTTTTGTATAATTTCTAGTGGTGAATTTATTTTGACATTTTGTTCCTGCATTATTTTCCTGAATTCTTCCAATTTTTTGTCTTTGTTTTCCATGAAGTTGTCTATTTTTTCCTCATTTTTGTCTGTTTTTTGCTTCAACTCTTGGAGAATTCTGAGTATTAGAGATTTGAATTCCCTATCAGATAGTTCTAATGTCTTTTCTTCCACTGGAAAGTCATCTGGTGTTTTATTTTGGACACCTACTGGATCCATCTTGTCCTGTTTTTGTAAATGTTTTGATATTGTCTGGTGTCTTTGGGGCATTCAGTAATTATTTTTCTCATTTATTGATTGTAGATTTGTTTGTTTCTTCCTTTTTTAGTTAGCTATGTCTGAGCCAGCGGGCTGTGTGTTCCTTCTTATTTGCTTGTCTGTGGGCACGATACTTTTTGCCTCCTTCTCCAATTGACAAGGTCAGTTGCTCAGATATGGTACAGCAGGGCAGGTCTAGCTGAAGTGGAGCTACTGGGACGGGTTATTTGTGGCACTTACTACAGCCACCAGGGCAGGTCGGTAATCAGTGCAGGGCAGGTTCCAGTAGGCCGTGCCTGTGCTGCTTTGTGGTGTGATGTTAAGTGCACGGCGCAGCTAGGCAGGATGTAGCGGGGAGATTGTTATGCGTGGGGCTAAGATGGATATAGGAGAGAGGAGAGAGGAACAGGAGCCAAAAACATACGAACAAACAAAAAAGAGTGCTAGGGGAGCTTGCTGTTGGAGTGGAGATATGAGACACTATGAAATGGAGAAAAACAAAAAGGAGAAAAATAAGAAGAAAAGGGAAAATTATGAATAAATAAAAATTGGAAAGGAAAAAGAACAACAAAGCTCCCAGGGATCCCACTGGTGCAGCTATTAGGTCTGGGGAAGTTGTTCTCAGGTGTTGCAGTACAGCCTGGCTAGAAAGCATAGAGGTATTCAGTACCAGGTATTCAGGGAACAGAAAGAGAAGGAAGGTATAGAGACGTGATACAATGAGTAATGAAGAGAGACAAAAATGGAAAAAGAGGGAAAAGAAAACGAAACAATTAAAAAAAGAAAAAAACAAGAAAAGCCCCCCAAAAAACAGAAAAAAAAAAACACGAAAAAAGACATGCCCTGAGGGATCCCTCTGCTCGTCTGCACAAGCCGAGGGGGTAGGTTCCAAGATGCACAGCACCACCCAGCCAGAATGGGCTACCAACTCAAGAAAAGGAAAAGAAAACCAACAAACAATTCAAAACAAACAAACATACAAAAGCCCCTGTATCCCACCAGTGTGGCAGTCCAGACCGGGAAGCAGTTCCACACTCAAACGGAGCTCCGCAGCCCCTCAGGAAGAAACAAAGATGGTGCACAGAGCCAGGTATTTGAGCGAAAGGAGTGGAACGTGGGGAGAGGTAAGGAAGAAATCAAAAGAAGCGGAAAAGAAGCAACAACAAATGGCAGTCAGAGAGCCAGCCAGCACGGGTGGGTGGAATCCAAGCGGCCAGTGCTTCCCTGACAAGAGACTGTGGCCATGGGAAGCAGAGGAGGCTGAGTGGGGGTGATGAAGGGTGGGGGGTGGGGAAGCGTATATCGCAAATTACCAGAGCTCCACAGCCCCTCAGGAAGAAGCAAAGAAGGCGCATGGAGCCAGGTATTTGAGCGAAAAGAGGGAGAGGTGGTGAGAGGTAAGGAAGACATCAAAAGAAGCGGAAAGAAAGCAACACCAGCAGCCAACAAATGGCACTCAGAGAGCTGGCGAGTGCCGGCGGGTGGAATCCAAGCAGCCAGGGCTTCCCGGACAAGAGACTGTGGCTGCCCGAAGCAGAGGAGGCTGAGCGGGGGTGAAGAAGTTTGGGGGGTGGGAAAGCATATATTGCAAATTACCAGTTGTTCTGTTTCCTGGTGGAAGCTCCGAGAAGTTGCTTTCTCATACCCCCTATTTGCTGGTCTCTGATAGGAGCCCAAGATCACAGATCCACGCTGCGTTAGCTGATAGGGGACCTCTGCATGAATCTCTCCTCACTCTCTGTTCTCTGTCAGTTTTCTCACTCCACTGGCGCTTGGCTGAGTTCTTTATCTCTTCAATGGATGTTTTAGGGTTTCAGGATTGCTGTTTTCTCTGTTTGGCTCAGTTTCTCGGATCTTTGCTGTGGAGGACAGCATGGTGCTTCTGCCTAGAGTGCCATTTTGCCAGAACCTCCATTTCATTTTTGATGACTTTCAATTTTTCTTGATTCCTACTTTGTACATGCCACTTTCTGATTACTAATGGCTGTTACAGCTGTTTCTTCTCATTTTAAATTGTGCCACATCAGCAAATGAAGATCATGAAAACTTTACTCTGTACATGTCATTAAGGAGACTCTACTTTGTGGAAGCAACTCTACCCCAGTTGTATGTTGAGGGCCTTCCAACTGAGGAGCTCATCTTCGGGCAGTGTATCAGACAGTGTTCTGTTGCTATCCATAAGCTTTCACTGGGTAACTTTTCAGAAGTAGATCACCAGGTCCTTCTTCCCAGTCTCTCTTAGTCTGAAAAGTCCACTGAAACCTGTCCACCATGGGCAACAGTGCTGATATTTGAAATATCGGTGGCATAGCTTCCAGCATCACAGCAACATGCAAGCCACCACAGTACAGCAAACTAACAGACGAGTGGTAGAAAGAATAACAGAGCCATATCTAATGTTAATTGGCTTCATGAAATGCCATATCTTTTAGGTTGGATAATATCTCTGTGATTTAACTGCTAGTCTGTTATTTTATTGTCACCTCTATTCAAAGGATACTTCTTCAAAAGTCCCTCCCCAACCACTCTACGTAAAATATTTGTTCCCCACATCACTACCACTGCCTGTTACTCTCTATCCCCTCAACTTATTTTTTCTTCATATCACGTACAACTATTCATGTGCATATTTGTTCATTTTGTATCTTTTCAAGTAGAATGTAAGTTCCATGAGGACAGTCATTTTATTGTATCAACTATATCCCCTGTTTTTATAGCACTGCTTGGAACATAGCAAAGATCCAGTCATTTTTAAATGAATGGATGAATGACTAATACATCCAACAGATTTACATTGTGATTCTTTCCTGGAGTCCACTTATTACCATTTTAAACAATACTGTTTGCAGGATCAATTTCCTCTGTGTATTATCTATCTGTGAAAAAAATGAAGTGAAAATTTATTATTCAATCACAAATACATGTTCTTGTGTTAATCTAAAGAAGCCAGGACAATAGTTTTAGTTCCCAGTGAACAAAATTGCTTTCTTTTATAATATTTCCATAGTTAGGCTGTTATCCCTAAGCCAAGCTAGTCACAGCAAAGATTCAGCAAATATTTACTGGATAATTAATTTTTTTCTCAGCTTTCACACTCATGTCTTAATTTAGCAATGCTGTGTTTGGGATTAGAATGTATTAATAGATCAATCAAATCCCATCACTTCAACCTGAAAAGCAGTTGGTAAGTTTGTATGTACTTCTACATGAAGTTAAGTTGCTGCTACATCTAAGATATAGATTCTAATCAGTCTCACAGTGAGGCACTCACCTTAGGCATTATATAAATGGTCAGTATACTTTCATAATTATTGCAAAAAAAAAGATCTGAAGGATTTTATTTGAGTATGGGTACAGTTCATAACTATTCATTTTATCTTCTCAGCATACATTCAGCCCTTGCTTTATAAAAGAAATATTATCTTGCTATTATCCTGGGTAACTACCTTTGCATGCAACCGTTTAAATAAGGTACTTCACACTCTATACCCCAATGGTCTCAAGGCTATCTCGCCCAGGACTTGAATTATGACTTGAATTACATTTGAAACAAAAATGTTGACAGCTGATTCTTACTAATGGCTGTACCTTGATGAGACTGCCCATTATTAGTTCCTTCTACCATGATCCCAGAAGCTTCTCGAGATCTTGTCCTTCCTGATTTTCAGTCTTTCCTAGGATTCTGGAAGATGCTACATATCTTTTTAATAAACTGATTATTTTATTAACCTAGAGCTCGTTTCCATTGTTTATAGCCAAAGAACACCAACAAATGCTGGGTCCCTATTTATGATTCCTTTTACTGCCACAGCTTGAGTAATATACATGGGATTTCATAGGTAAAAGTAAATAATAAAGGTGTAGTTCTGGTGGCATTACTTAAGATTCTATTTCTTTCAAGATTTTTGGATAGTTTATGTGCTTAAAAAGTATATAATTATCCAAAAGTGCCCTGCAGATTTGTCCTTGGTGATTTGAGATTCCATGAATGCTAACCTCACATGTAAGAAAAATTTCTTGTTATAAATTCAGCTGAAATATCTCATTGTAGGCAAGCCTGTTATTAGATCCTTAAATATGACAAATGGTTTTCTCTTAGCCACTCTCTCCCTTTCCACTGTCCATCATCCTAGCCTTGGAGATCAGCACTCTTCTCCTTTGAATACATTAGTCATTCATGAATAATGACATAAAAGTTTAGCAATTCTCTAGAAAGAGAGCCTTTTATTATACTTTTCTAACAAGAATTCATATCTATAACACTCAGCAGTTTTCTAATTTTCCTTTGTAAAAGGATGAGCTGTAACTACATGACAAAATGGCATGGGATCCAAAACTATTATCAGTTTCATTACTGAGGTGAAAAAGGAAAAAAGAAAAAGTTGCTATACTACTATCAGACACTAGAAACCTTTTATTAAAAAAAACAAACTTTTTCTGGGGGGTAGTCATTGAATTTACAAACATTAATTATAAGAAAAAACACACCATATCAGAAAAGTATTCTTTTTCCATCTAAATCTTTTGGGAAATCTGCAAGATCTAAAAACATTAACGTATATTGGCTAAAATTTTTAAACTAATATAGATAGCAAAGTCATATATGGCTGTAATATTCTTAGAAAATATTTTACAAAAAATATGGAATAATAAATATTAATCAAATAAAAGTGTTACTTTTCGTCATTATATTTGTTAGTCATTTCAACAAGAATATTAAAAATAGAATATTATTTGAATCTATATGAGATGTTGTCATAATTGAAAACAAAAATGGTCGTAATTGTTTAAGTGAAATAGAGTGATATATAACATAACTGAGATTACCATATTTAAATTTGTTTCTATTCTTTGAATTTAAGAAAAATAGAAAATTCAGATGTAGCAGCATTTGAATTTTTTTTAATAGATATCTCTATAGTTAAATAAAATTAGGAATAAAATGTTTTCACCTTGGAACACAATTAAACTTAGAAACTACATTGTGCATCACTAACCTCTTCATAATGAGCTCTGGTGACTCAGTGGTTAAGCACTAGGCTACTAACTAAACCACAGCAGTTTGAAACCACCAGCTGCTGGAGAAAAGACCTGGTGATCTGCTCCCATAAAGATTACAGCCTAGGAAACCTGATGGGACAGTTTTACTCTGTCCTGTAGGGTCACTATGAATTGGTATCAACTCAACAGCCAACAGTAACAACAACAAGCTCTTCATACAATAAGATATTTTGCTTTTTATTTTCCTAATTCAATATGTATCTCCAAAGGATCTAGGACAATACTATCATTAAACTTCTCTCAGATTTTTTTCTACTTAAGTAGATTTCAACTTTTTTACTTATCTGAATATTTAGGAAGCAGGATTTAAGACTAAAACTTTATTTTTCACTGTGACTTCTAGCACCTTTTTGGAGATTTACATGTAAGGATTTTGAATCCATTTATAAGGGGAGATGGCAACGTTAGTATCAGAATAACCTGAATTATAATAAGTGTAATAAGTCAGTATAATAAGCACTGACTTATCTCTATTTGTTAATCCATTAGTTACTCTGATTGTGCTTCCCAAAACCAAGCCCAAACCCATTGCCGTCGAGTCGATTCCGATAAATAGTGACCTTTATAGGACAGAGTAGAACTGCCCCATGGGGTTTCCAAGGCTGTAAATTGTTACAGAAGCAGACCGCCACATCTTTTTCCCTCAGAGTGGCTAGTAGGTTTGAACTGCAGACCTTTTCGTTAGCAGCTGAGTGCTTTAATCACTGCATCACCAGGGCTCCTTTTGATTATACTTGTGGCATATAAATAATCTCCAGAAAAGAGTATTTGCCCATCTTATACTACTGCACTTTACAGTTAGGAGAAGATCATCAAAAGTATCTCTGATGTGCAATACTCTATTATGTCGCAGCCCCTCACACGAGGCACCATCTGTCGCAGCGGCGACGGTAATCGGGACAGTGAAGACAGTAACCAACTGCACAACTCTTACAGAGAAGTGGGGCCAGGAGGGTCACTCTGAGGAGTGGACCCTGCTTCAGTCCCAGGAGTTTATTTTATAGTCAATACAGCAAGCAATAAAGCAATTAACAAAACAATGGGCTTTGGGTGTGGGCAAGGGAGAAGGAATTCAGGTAAACAAACCAATCAGTAAAGGGACAATAGGTTTAGGAAAACAAATCGTGACAAGTCTCAACATGCTGTGCAGAGTAGAGGCCTGTGGGGGCTGCCGTTGTCAATAGTGCAGCCATGTTTAAATGGCATATATCCCCACACTATTACATAGACTCATTTGCTCCCAAATGCTTCCAAAAGCTTATAAAACAAGATAGATAATTTCATTTACACATAAAAAGACTAGACCTTTAAGAAGAGACTTGATTTTTATGGGTGGCAGCACAGTGGAATGCTTAAGTATTTATCCCAAATTTCTCTGCTGTAAACTCTCCCAGATACAATTAAAGCACAATTTGATTAAATAAAAATAAGTAAATCAATTTACTTGTACTTTTTTAGTGTAATCTGCCCATTTTTTCTAATAGATAATAATTGTAGAAATAAGATACTTTTCATTTTGTATCAGACGCTATAGGAGGCATATTTTATTACAAGCATAATTACATGGAATTGGTAAGCCAGATTCTAGTGCTTTCTAAAGGAAAAGAGAAAAAGAAGGAAAACTACACTTGCAGCCTAAACAGTGGTAGGTCAGCTGATGAAAGGTGTAAGTTTTCTTTACAGAGTATAGAATAATTATCAGAACCTGTGAGTTTATTTAGAAGCCCTGGTGGTGAAGTGGTTAAAGCAATCAGCTGCTAACCAAAAGACTGGTGGTTTGAAACCACCAGTGGCTCCACAGGAGAAAGATGTGATAATCTGCTTACATAGAGATTTACAGCCTCAGAAACCCTAGGAGGTCACTATGAGTTGGAATCGACTTGACAGCAGCGGGTTTGATTTGTTTAGGGGGTGAGTTTATTTACAGATAATGTAAACACATTTAATTTCCTATGTCAAAATATCCTATAGTCCAAGGTGGAATTTTTTTTTTTTTTTTATCATAGCATATATTACAAAAGCAGTGGTCACTATGAGTTCTAGATCGTGTGGTACGTGGTTGTGAAGTCTGATATTGTTATAGCTATTTTGATACCACAAGAGATACCAGCCTGAGAGCAAATGGCACAGTGGTTTGATTAAATCAAGACTAAACCTTGCAATGTCACTGGATTTTCAGTCAAGTAAACCAATTAATATCCTTTAATATTTAGAATTTGGAAAGAGAGGAGGGTCTAATAAATGAAGACGCTTAGGGACAACCAGTGAGGTAAGTTGAGAGTCATGCATGTGTAGCAGCATACACAAAGCCAAGGAAGAAAGTGCTTCAGGAAAGAATGGATCCATTGTATTGAATGATGCTAATAATTTGAGTTCTTTGTGGACTGACAATGAATCGTTGGAATTCTGAATGTCACTAGTGTCCCTGACAAGCCAGTGTAGCTCGAGTGATGGTGATGAAATCTTGATAGGCATGGGTCTAAGAGAAAAGAGGAAGAAAAAAAGTGGAGATATTTCCGCTGCCTTCCCAAAATACCTAACATATTTTCAGTTAATTCTCTTGGATTTTCCTAGGTTAACAAGCGTACCATATAAAAATAATGAGTTGTACCCTCATTTATGTTTCTCAATTCTTATTGCATTGACTTTCTTAATAATGTTACTGCATTGCCTTAACTTTCAGTTAGATATTAAAATTAGTGTAACATGGGATATGTTTAGCTTGTTTCTGATGTTGAAGTGGGTGTCTCTTCTATTTAAGCATCCATACTATATTAGTTTTTATTTTAAAACTGAAGTTCTTTATCATATTAAGGGGGGGCTTTGCTACCTTAGCTTATTGAGTCTTTATTAGTAATACTGAGTTTTATCTAACAACTTCTCAGCTTTGAAACTTTCCATAGATTTTTTTTTTACTTTGATCTATTATCAATCTATTGATTTGATAAATAATGTTTGAAGAGTTTCTAATGTTAAACTTTATTTTTTTACTAATTTGTTCATTCATTCATTCAAGTAAAGAAACTAAATTCCTTGATTCCATGGAGCTGACACTGTAATGGTGAAGAAGACAGAAACACAAATAATAAATATGTCATATGTTGATAATTTTTATAGAAAAACAAGGCAGAGTTAGAGGGATATAAATAACTCAGTGCTATTTTATGCAGAGTAACCAGGGATGTGAATGAAATGAAGGAGTAAGAAATGTGGATATATGGTGCAAGAACATTCAAAGTAGAGAAAGAAGCAAATTCAAAGGTCTTGAAGTGGGAGTATGTTTAGCTTAATAGAAGTACAACAATGAAAACATATCACCGTAGTCCAGTGAGCAAGGGGAGAGGCAGGAGAAGAAGCCTGAGAGATGGAGTGGAAGAGTAGTGATCACACAGGGCCTTGCAGGGCATTGGAGGATTTCACTTTTATTCAAAGTGAGATGGGAAGCCATTGAGTTGAAGATGGCTTCCCATCTCATTTGGAATAAAATATACATGTAGAAGATTGTTCTGACTACTGACCACACTCTAAGAAGGAAGGGATGAAGCATGAAGGCAAATTAGGAAGTTCATAAAATAGTATCAGATAGTATCTTGGGCCAGACGGATGACTGAGGAGACATGATAAATGCTCAATATTGAGATACATTTTTCATGGAAACCAGACAGCATCTTTTGATAGATTTGAGATTTAAGAGCAATTGTTGTTCTTGGGTACCGTCAAGTTGGTTCCAATTCATAGCAACACTATGCACCACAGAATGAAACGCTGCCCAGTCCTGCGCCACGCACACAATCCTTGTTATGCTTGAACCCATTGTTGCAGCCACTGTGTCAATCCATCTCGTTCAAGACCTTCCTCTTTTTCGCTGACCCTGTACTTGACCAAGCATGATGTCCTTCCCCAGGAACTGATCCCTCCAGACAACATGTCCATAGTATGTAAGACGTAGTCTTGCCATTCGTCCTTCTAAGGAGCGTTCTGGTTGTACTTCTTCCAAGA
>NW_004444174.1:1307671-1308970 GCF_000243295.1 Trichechus manatus latirostris
TTTTAATCTGTCAAAGACTGAGAAATTGTTAGCTAGAGTCCTCCACTACACTTGCTTTTGTTAAATTCACTCTCTCCCTTTTTTAATGCACCTTAATGCTTTTTAATTTGTTACAGCTTCCATGTATTTTTCTTTATTAATATTATGAGCCACTTTGATTTATGGCTGCTTCCTTAAATTAGTCTTCATTTTATATTAAATATTAATACTACAGTTACATATGGTCTTTTTTTAGAAATATCTGTTTAAACTCAATTTTTAAACATGTATTTATCATTTTGATTATACTTTATTTCTAATAAATGACACATAGTTAAATTTTGCTTTGTGATCTAATCTGGAAATCTTTTTTCTTTCCATAGGTCACTTTAACTGATTCCTGTATAGTCATAACTGCTTCAAACTTTTATCTTCTTACTTAATACTTTCTTTTATTAGCTTGATTTTCTTATTCACTTTTTCCATTTTCATTATATGGAATATATTTTCTTTGAATAAATAAATACTTCTGTTGAGATTTCCACACAATGTGTTCAGATTTATCTTTGACTTTTTAAAAAAATCTATGTACCCTATTTTTACGCAAATAGTACTCACCTTCTACATTTGTTTACCAACTTCACCCTCCCCCCACGAGGTATTTTCATAAGTGTGCTATGCTAATTTTTTACAGCAACATGTAAAAAAATTAGCATAGTGGTGCTTATGAAAATACCTCATAGGGGGAGGGTAAGGTTGGCAAACAAACGTAGAAGGTGCGTGTTATTTGCATAAAAATACAGTAACTGTCATTCTTGGCCTCCATTTCGGATTACTATTATTTTTCAATTTCCCTTTTTTTAAAAAAAATTTTTCTCCAGGAAGTCTTTCCCATTTCAAAACTGTAGCTCAAAATTTACTCTAAGTTTCTTTGCATACTGTCTTGTCAAGTCATGTTTTCAAAAACAATTAGGCATTTTCTAATAATTCTATTTCATAGAATAATAATTCTATATCATAGAAAATAATCCATTCTCCTTTCATAGTGTGGTTCCTTTGTCTTTATACATCTGAAAATTTTACCATTTGGTTACCTTTATCTGTTGGTTATCCTTGCTTATTTTGTATTCTGGTGTACTGAGATTTCTTTAACACACTGCACATGCAAAGAAGGGAAAGTGGGAATGATTACATCATTTACTTGAAACTAATAAGTTCAGATATGCATCAACATGAAAGTGAATGAGACCCAAAGACACTGTAGATAGGGAGCTTTTTCTTTTTGCTATAAAATTTTTACAAGTGTGATATGGCAACCTA
>NW_004444174.1:1309813-1310918 GCF_000243295.1 Trichechus manatus latirostris
TCTAGTTTTCTGAATTGTGTAGCAGCTATAAGACTATAGAGGCCGTCCAGTGCTACTATTTTCAAAGAGTAATGATTCTACTGATAAGCAGTCCAAATTTTATGAGCCACATCTGCTCTACCAGCCGTGAGTACTCCCCCACACATTAGGGTTGCTTTGTGAGCTGTGCCAGGGTAGAAATTATTTCTTAGCAATGCTATTGCTTCTCAGGATGGAAAGTTATTTAAAAAAAAATTCATACTTCACGCTTGTCACATCATTTCTACTTCTATCAAAAGTTCCTCAAAATTTCTAGCATGAGAAATGCACACTTCACTAGTTTCCACCGTTATTAAAAGCGTTCCCATTATTTTGTATTCTCTTACTCTTTTCCGTAAAGCATAGCACTTGGTATTTATTTAGTAATCAAACTATAACCTAGTAAATAATCATTATTAATATTTTTACATTTTATCTTAATTTTCATTTATAGTGCATATCATAGGTATAATGGGATACAGAGAATACATGCAAATTATCATAAGTCTGTTTTTCAGAGAAGCAGATACTAAGAACATTGAAGGCAGTACAATGAGATTGCATTTAATTCGGACATTGTAGTTTAGACTAAGCTCATAATTTGAAAGAATTTATAGTAAAAATTATCTTTATAATCACTTTTAAATCTCTAGGACCTGGAGAAAGGCTTACACTCAATTTCTTTTTGCTCTTCTTACTTTCAGCTCTGGCCTTCCTGTCCGTGGGATAGTAGAGAATGAATTATAGCTTGAATGAAGTGAATCAAAGTGGAAGTTGTGGGTAATGCTGGGACTTTTCTCTCAGTGATAGGTGAATTGAAATAAGTTAAATGCACATATACACAGTCTTTCTGGTAACTATGCAATAGATAATAAAGACTAGCCTTTCTGTTTTTTCTAATGTACCTGATTAAAATATTCCAAAAACTTCTCAATGCATCAAAGAGTTAACAAGATAATGAGGAGTTACTGGATTAAATGTAGGTGAAAAACTGAACCAAAGATGCTAAGCCTAGAATGCAAAGTGTTTTTTCACCATAATGGCATTTTCTGATTTAAAGAGAAAGGAGAAGAAGCTACAAAGCTGA
>NW_004444174.1:1313972-1332430 GCF_000243295.1 Trichechus manatus latirostris
TCACTGTAGCACTAATTTGTGTCACTGGTTGGCCCAGTGAACTTCTTTCAATTAAAGAGGGATTAGATTAGTAGCAGTCCCAAGCATCTTGCAGAAATAATTGAAAGTCTTCTCCAGAGGAAGATACTGTCATTCTAGACTTCGATAAGAAAGAATGAACGAATAAATAAGTGCATGTTGAAGACTGTGTGTGTAGATGGATAGATAGATAGACACACATAGACACATACACACAAGTTCAATGTTTAACAGCAATCAAAGATAACTACAAATAACATTGACAGAAAATACTATTAGCAAACCCAGTGGAAAAACTTACAGAAAAGCAGATCCAAAAAAAACTGCAGATAGGGAATTATTAGATGCAGGCTATGAAAATTTAATCTTACTATATTCTAAGAAATGAAAACAAGATCTTGAAAATTTTGGCAGGAAACTGGAACCCATTAAAAACAACAGAGAAAGTTTCAAAAAGTAACAACAAAAATATGACAACAAAATTTTTAAAAGTTTATGGATAGGCTTAAAAATACTTTATTCAAAGTTGAAGCGATATCTGATGATTTGGAAGATATATTAGGAGATACTGTACTGACTGGAACACACAGAGCAAAAAGATAGAAAATATAGAAGGAAATTAAAGGTGCATAAAAAATGATAAAATGTACTATAGATTTAATTTATTTTTATAAAGGGCAGGAAAACAAGAATACAGCAGGAGAAATAGTCAAAGTATCAATTGCTAAAAATTTTTTAAAATTAATAACAAATAGTCCACAGATTCAAGAATCCCAACAACATCCAGAATATTAAGTAAAAACATAGTGTAGGTTATGCTACAGTAATAAATTATATCCATATCTTGAGAATTAAAGAATCAAATTGTATTTCTCATTCATTGTTGAGAATGGGAGGGTGATCTATTCTACAGAGACACTCAAGGACCTTTTCTGCCTGAAGTACCATCATCTTATACATGTATCAATGAAATGAAAGGAAGCTGCTAAAGAATTGCACATGATTTTTTTTACTTTCTCAATCTAGAAGTAATACACGTTTTTTTCTTACATGACATTGGCCAGAGCTAGTCAGGAAGCCCCATCTAGTGGAAAGTAGACAGAGAAGTTTAGTGATGTCAATGTAATATTCGATATTCGTGTTTTAATTGCTCACACGTATACTAGTGAAACACAGTAACAGGTAAAACAAAAAAATCTTCAAAGTAGCCAGAGGGAGGAATTCCTTTAAAGGTACAACAACTAGATTGACAGATGATTTCTCAAGGGTAATAATAAAAATTTTAAGGCATTGGAATGCTATCCTTAATGTCCAGGAAAAAATAAATAAATGTAAGCAGAAATTCTTTACTTGGTGAAAATCTACTGAAGAATGAATATGAATTTTTTTTTCAGACAAACAGAAACAGAGTTTGCTACCAAAAGAAACACACTAAGGATATATTTCTAGGTAAAAGTTCAGAGATAAAAGAAAACTAGGGAAGAAAAGATGCAAATTATTTGTATACATCTGAATGATAACTTACAAACAATAATGATAAAATATTTAGAGATTTAAAAGCATATGATTAAAGTATATCATGATAATAGCCTGTAGATGGAGACTAATATGAATGGAATTGACATATACTAGATTTAATATGTTAACTTCTTGCTGTGTGCCATCGAGTTGATTCTGACACACAGTGAACCTCTAGGAGAGAGCAGAATTCCCCCATAGGGTTTCCTGGGTTGTAATTTTTATGGAAGCAGATTGTCACATCTTTCTTCCGAGGAGTGGCTGGTAGGTTCAAACTGCTGTTCTTTCGATTAGCAGTCAAGCTTTTAACCGCTACGCTGCCAGAACCCTTAATGTATTAACTTAGAGGAGCTTAAATAAAGTCGATTATGTTTAAATCTTCATAAGTTCAGTTTGCATATTTTAATTACTAGCATAACTAAAAAATAACCAAAAGATAGTATACTTTTCAAAATAGTAGAGAGAGAAAAATCAGAATGAGAATAAATAATTAAAAGAAGAAAAGATGGAGGGAAAAACGAACAGAGCAGTTGGGAAAAATAGAAAACACATAATTCAGTGCAAATTTGAACCCATGAGTACCCAATTACATTAAATGTAAAAGGAAAAAGTATTCAAGTTAGAAGTTAGTACAGATTTTTAAAATCTAACTATATAGTGTTTATCAGAAGCATCTCTAAAACATAAAGATACAGAAAGTTTAAAAGTAAAAGGATGAAAAAAAAATATTGATCAAACGTTAACAATAATAAAACTGGTGTAACTAAATTAGGGCACAAAACACAAAATAGATAATCCAATGTGAGTAACTGTATACAGATTTGTTAAACTGGCCAAATTCAATTATTATTTTAGTAATACTATAAAGTATGGTATAATGTATAATGTTGCTTAGTTAAAACTAGAGTTAAAATATAAAGAAAAGAAAAAAAATCATAAAAGCCACCGTAGTTATTGCCTCTAGAAGACAGGATGATGTTTGAGACAGGAAAAGTACAGGGGAGAACGGCATTTCTAGGCTGATAGCAAACATTTATTTCTTGACAAGTGTGATGGTTATGTGGATGTTTGCTTTATTATTTTTCATTATCCTGTGTAAATTATTTTCACGACTCTCCTGTAGGTCCTTTGCAAATTATAGTAAACAGGCTTATATGAAATTAATGTATAGCATGCTATTAGGAAGGTGGGCTCTAGATCAGCCAAGTCTAGGCTCAAGATCCATTCTTAATTAATAGCTATAAGCATGTTCATGCTTTTGGACTCAATTTCCCCACCTGTAAAATTGCAATGATGTTATGTATCTATCTCACAGAAATGTGATCATTAAATTAGATAATTTATATAAAGCAAAACCTGGCTCACAGAAAGCCCTCAATAAATGTTAGGTATTCTTGTCATTATTTTTCATGGTAGCAATTCTCCAGTGTAGCAAGTAGTTTTAAATTCAGATATATGTATATGTACATATAAATACATAATCTGAATTTATGGATCCTGTGATCAAACTACATTCAGGTGGTAATAAATATGAAGCCCAAGTACTGGAGATGATATTTTTGTCCAGAGTTGAGCCTGCCAGCATGCATTTGATATAATCTTCATGAAAAATCCTCTCAATAACCGTAATTGGATACTTTTTGTTTCAAACCACTCCTAGCAATTAGATTGTCAAATCCTTGACACTGCAATCATCTGGAGCTACACTCTGACTGTCATTTACTTCATAAATTCTAAGACTTTATCTTTTCAGTAGCTGTCTATATACTATGAGTACTAAAGAATTTTGAGTGGCCTCTAGAAAGTGAAGTCAAGTCTGTGAGGGCAGGTACATTCTCTTTGCTCAGCACATAGAACATAGCACAGAGTATGTGTTTATTGAATATTTAGAATAATGCCACAATACAGACTTTACTAGATGTAACCAAAAGCGGTGAGATTTTACTGGACATCTTTCCCCAAAATGTATTTTAATGTAGATATTAAGTTCATTATGAATCTCCCTTTCTTTTGGAAATTGTCTTGAAATGTGAAAAACTAAAAATTTATCTGTGCTGACGCAAATTATACCACTTTTGATCCTGTATTCGAGATGAGTACTACTATGTGCTGGTTTTATGTGAAAGCTGTACAAATCGTCAGCATATTTTCCTCCTGACAAAGTAACAATATAAAGCATAATCTAGTCAAAGTTTATTTTTCATCTCTCTTTGAACATTTCCAGATTATGACAGGGTATTTTGCCATTGAGTCACATACTTCAAGCCATCAGTGATGGGGATTCAGTTTTCTCATTGTTACATATTATAAAAATATATTTACATAGAGCAATATCTAGAGGGCACTAAAGACAAGAGATATTTTTGGGTATATATTATTGTGTGAGGAAATGTAAGTTAACGATTGACTTTCCTTTTAGTATTATTCAGATCTCGCTCAGGACTGATAAATTGGGTGACTTACTTTTTCAGTAATTGGAAACAAAACTGGTTAACTGTTACATTATATGTTGAAGAAAAATGTTTTAAAATAAGAGTACAATTATTTTGTTCAGACACATATATTAAAAGTATAATTCAGACCTTTTTGTTTATTCCTATTTATTATTTTGTTTATTCCTCTTTTACACAATTGATAGCATCTTCTAGCATATTAAGGGGAAGCTTAATGGAACCGCTTTCATCTGACAGATTATCTTGAAGTGTTTATATTTCTATAGTATAATGTTTACTGCTTCATGTATATAATTAGATGAAATGCTTGCACACTACTACAGAGATGTTATGGAATAATTATGGTTGTTGTCGTAGTTAAGTGCTATAGAGTTGGTTCCAACTCATAGCATCCCTATGTACAACAGAACAAAATATTACCTAGTCCTGCACCATCCTCACAATCATTGCTATGTTTGAGCCCATTGCTGCAGCCACTGTGTCAATATATCTTTTTGAGGGTCTTACTCTTTTTCGCTGAACTTCACCTAGTGTCATGTCCTTTTCCGGGGACTGGTCCCTCCTGATAACATGTCCAAAGTACGTGAGAGGAAGTCTCTCCACTCTCCCTTCTAAGGAGCATTCTGACTATATTTTTACCAAGACAGATTTGTTCATTCTTCTGGCAGTCCATGGTATATTCAAAATTCTTCGACACCATAATTAAAATGCATCAATTCTTCTTTAGTCTTCCTTATTCATTGTCCAGCTTTCCCTTGCATATGAGGCAATTAAAAATACTATGGCTTGGGTCGGGTGCACCTTAATCCTCAAGGTGATATCTTTCCTTTTTAACAATTTAAAGAGGCTTTTGCAGCTCTTTTGCCCAGTGTAATATGTCATTTGCTTTCTTGACTGCTGCTTCCATGAGTGTTGATTGTGGATCCAAGTAAAATCAAATCCTTGACAACTTCAATCTTTTCTCCATTTATCATAATGTTGCCTATTGGTCCAGTTGTGAGGATTTTTGTTTTCTTTATGTTGAGGTGTAATCCATACTGAAGGCTGTGGTCTTTGATCATCATCAGTGAGTGCTTCAAGTCCTCTTTGCTTTCAGCAAGTAAGGTTGAGTCGTTTGCATATCCCAGGTTTTTAATGAATCTTCCTCCAATCCTGATGCCATGTTCTTCTTCATATAGTCCAGCTTCTCAGATTATTTGCTCAGCATACAGATTGAATAAGTACGGTGAAAGGATACAACCCTGATGCACATCTTTCCTGATTTTAAACCATGCAGTATTCCTTTGTTCTGTTTGAACAACTGCCTCTCAGTCTATACACAGGTTCCACTTGAGCATAGTTAAGTGTTCTGGAATTCCCATTCTTCACAATGTTATCCATAATTTGTTATGATCCACACTCAAATGCCTTTACTTAGTCACTAAAACGCAGATAAACTTCTTTCTGGTATTATCTGCTTTCAGCCAAGATCCATCTGACATCAGCAATGATATTCCTCATTCCATGTCCTCTTCCGAATCTGGTTTGAATTTCTGGCAGTTCCCTGTCAATGTACTGTTGCAATCATTGTTGAATGATCTTCAGCAAAATTTTACTTGCGTGTGATATTAATGATATTGTTTGATAATTTCTGCACTCTGTTGGATCACCTTTCTTTTGAATGGGCACAAATACATACTTCTTCCTCTTGGTTGGCCAGGTAGCTGTCTTCCAAATTTCTTGGCATAGAAGACTGAGTGCTTCCAGTGTTGCATCCATTTGTTGAAAGAAACATTCAACCATTTCAGGAGATAGCATATGAAATGATTAATTAGCAATTTAATTAGCTATAACTTAGAAAAGATGAAAGGTATCATATAAATTTTGAACACCCAGTGATAACTTCTTGCTTACCTGTAATTGTACTAAAAGTATGTAAGAAAAAAATGAAGTTATTGTCATATTAAATACTATAGAATACACCCACTGTCATTGAGTTGATTCCAACTCATAGCGACCCTAAAGGACAGAGTAGAACTGCCCCATAGAATTTCCAAGGAGTGACTGGTGGATTCTGACTGCCGGCTTTTGTTTAGCAGCCGAGCTCTTAACCGCTGTGCCACCAGGGCTCCTCTATAGAATATAGAAGACAAAAAACAATAACAATGACAGAGATTTATTAGATTTTAATCTTAGAATGTTGAAAGGAAAGAATGGCCAAAAAAACTGACTATGTTTCTGTTGTGCCTGATTTAATTCCTAAATATTTGCTTATCTTTATACGCACAAACAGTAGAACAAGAGGCTTTAGCTAATGAAGAGCATACATTTAAAAAAAATAAATGTATTTAATTATACTTAACTATATTTCCATAACATCAAACCTTTATAAACTTGAATTTCCAAGTTATTGCAACAATTATACTGCCTTTTGGGAAAAATGATATTGATTTTCTAATGGTTATGCACAATAACATGGTACCTTAACATTTTATAATTATAATAGCAACTATAATTTGAAGATTGTATCTATTTTGCCAAATTTTTAATTATTTCGGAGTAATTTTGATAAAATTAACTGACATAGAATTAAAAGAGAATCCATTTGTACTAGTATCTTACCTGCCTCAATGCAATATTCACTTGCTTTTGAACAGAATGTTTATAATTACAATCGTAAAATGTTGTTAAAATTAATAATTTATATGACGCTCCACGGAAAACTCTATTCTAAAGCCATAGATGGTTTCATTAATTAAATGGAATCAATTGGTTATATGTACATAAGAGATTAAAATGTGACCTACTTTCAACAAATGTATTTTCCCTTGTTACCAAATTATAAGCTGTTGTCTCTTATCTACTTTTCTTCTGTAAAGTAAACATATATTTAGTTGCAAGACTGGGTCCCTTTGAAGTTTAGCTTGCATTGACTATATGTCAAACATAAAGCATAAGCAAGACACACTCAAAACCTTTGTTTATTTAAAAAAAACAAACTGAGCACTTTAACTCATTAAAGACAGCCAAATAATGGTAATGTTACTACTTTGACATCATTCAAATGACATTGCTGTTTGAAAATTTCCCTAGAATCCAATTTTTCTAGCTCTAACAAATCATTGGAAAGAATATTTTATTAAAATGGGAGTTTATCAATCGTCTCAGAAGATGGGGATTAGAATAAATCCTACCAAGGCCATTGCACTAATAGATGTTAGTAAATAAAACATAGCTAAAATTTTATCTTTCTATTAATTTTTTTTCCTCGGTACCCAAGCCTCATTTCCTCCTCCTGGTTGGCTAATGAATGCAAGACTCAACTTACATGAAATCTCTTCTCTGTAACTTTTCCTGGTTCATGACTTTCTAAGCATTCCTAATATATATTAAAAAAAAAGAAAGCATTTTTTAGATTCACTATTTTATTAAGAAATTATTATATTTTTAAAGTTAACTTTTATTAAATGTTTTAAATATTTTTTTATCTTAAATTTTGGCCATAAAACTTAAAGAAAGCACAACGGCATAAGTCATTGTTTTACATTGTGTAAATTAACCTCTACTGAGTTCTAGTACTGACGTGGATTTCTTATTTCAAAATCACCTCATTTTCATAGTCATTTGTTAGGACATTATGAGTTCAATTATATCTGTCGCTGAAAATGGCTCATCTATTGAAACCATATACCCTTTTAAGACTATTAAATCACTGTTTAGGATCTGCATAAAATACAAAGAAAAACAGGTGTGGATACTCTTTCTAACGTTATATAACAGAATTCAACTGCTTTCCAGTCATCTACTGTTTTAGTAATTTTATTAAAATAAACAAAATACATTTTAATTGGTATAATTTCATTTTTATGGCTCATAATGACTCATAGTCATCTTTGTTTAACTTTTAAGTCTGTATAAACTATTCTTTAAATAATCTATTATAGAAATGCATCTAAATTTAATGTTACAAGGCCCTGGTCTATGAGTATCAAATATCATTTTTCTGTGATAAAGATAAATACTATTGACATTTCTCTATCTTCCAACTTATATTGGATCCCATGGTTCTATAAACGGTTTGACAATCATCTCTGCAATCTTTTTTATTAAATAGTGGTTTAGCCAAAGGATTTCAAGTGACTTTGAGTAGGTAGTTACTATTCTACAATGACCCTACCACCCTTCCTATTTTTGTGTTTGAAATTAGGATTGTCATTTTTGTTTTTTTCTAATTTGAAAATTATTTTTGGACTAAAACAAATGATGCAAAATGTGATATGCTTATTAAATTATTTATCTTCTCATTGCAATAGTATTTGTTGTATGATAAATATCTGCTACTGTCTGGAAATATGAGAATAGATATTTCAACATCCTTACATTCACTAAAAGACAAGGCAAGAAGACAAATTATTAGCACAGAGAATCTTCTAAAATGGTGTGTATATATATACATGTATAGTATATAGTGTGGTAATATAGAAAGAAAGCAGTCAATGGAATGGGAAAGTCATTAATTTGGAAAAGTTACAAACAAGAGATGTCATATTAAGTTAGTCTTGTATTCATTAGTCAATGATAATGATATTCCAATAAATTAGAATAACAATTACTCATTAATGAAAAGAGATAAGACCCTTATCTTTATAGAGCTTAAGATCTAGTGCAGAAGACAGATGCTAATCAAATAATCAACAAAAGAATGCAAGTTGCAATTCTGATCATTGCAGCAATGAAAAGGTCTTGTACTATAAATCTTATCCTAGTCTGAGAGTTCAGAGAAAGTATCCTAAAGAAATGCATTGATAGTTAAGATCTGAAAGATAACTAGGAGTTGACTGAGCAGAAGTTTGTGGTATGTGGTGCAGATGGGGAAAAAAGTTACATGTAGAGGGGAAAGTTGTTATTTAAAATCTCTGAGTCAAGAAGAATAGGGCACTAGAGGAACTTTGAGAAGGTCTATGTGGCTGAACTCTTCTGAGAAATTAGAGGATAGGGGGTGGATTGAGATGAAGTTGGAGAAATTGGTAAGCCCTTGCCTTATAAAGCACTCTAAGAATTTGTCTTTATTGAAAGATTTTTATCAAGGAAGTGACAAGATCTCATCTTTATTCTCCGAAAAGATCCAACTGTCAGCAATGCGGTGAGAATTTGCAAGGGTTCAAAGTAGGGAGACCATTTACCAAGTTATTGAGTAATGCACTTTTAAACAATGAGTAAACCAGTGCTCTTCATGGAAGTAATGAGGGGAAATCATTACAAGCAAAGGAAGCAAAGGCTGAGAAAACATAACATCTTCACACATTTCCTACAGTTGATGGTTGGCTTACATGAGTGTCATGCTGTCTATTTTCAAGACTTTTAATTACCAAAAGCTATCTAAGCCCATGGTCATTATAATTGCCGGTGTCCTTAAGTCATTCTAGTGTCACAGCTATTCTGTAAGTCAATGTGTCATCTTCTACCTATACTTTATTGCAATCTATCTCCAGAATTTTTTTTAGTAATTAGGATGGTATTATAGAAGGAGTTAACATCACCCTACTAACCATCAGCAATGTAATCCATATCACTGCCTGACTGATGGGTTCCAGAATCCTATTCTGAGTGTTTGCTTTCTAAGGTCATCTCCAGTACCATCTCTTTTAACCTGAGTTTGTTATCTCTCCACCTAACTTTTTTAAAAAATTTTTTTAAATTGTATTTTAGGTGAAGGTTTACAGAATAGTTTCTTATTAAACAGTCAGTATACATATTGTTTTATGATATTGGTTAACAACCCCACGACATGTTAATACTCTCCCTTCTCGACCTTGGAGGACATTTTTTTTTTTTGTGAAAATATACATAACCAAAGATACACCATTTCAAAAATTTCTACATGTACAATTCAGTGACATTGATTATGTTCTTCCAGTTGTGCTTCTATCCTTTTCCAAATTATTCCATCACCATTGTCTTCAACTCATGGTCCCCTAGGCTTCCCATCAAACCTTTTGAGTTGGTGTTGTCAATTTGATCCTCCATAGATAATTCTTTTTTTTTTTTTTTGTACTTTAAATGAAGGTTTACAGAACAAAATAGTTTCTCATTAAACATTTAGTCCTCATATTGCCCTATGATAATGGTTAACAGCCCCACGACACATCAACACTGTCCTTTCTCAACCTTTGGTTCCCTATCACCAGCTTTCCTGTTGCCTCCTGCCCTCTAGTCCCTGTCACCGGACTGCTATGCCTCATTAGTCCCGTTTTGTTTTATGGGGCTGTCCAATGCCCGGCTGAATGGTAAACCTCTGGAGTGACTTCACCACTGAGCTAAAAGGGTGTCTGGGGATCCACCCACACAATTGAAAAGCAATTATTTTGGAACCACTAATTCATTTAAGAAATGATCCAAAGGAATATGAGAGAGGAACTTGGAAGAATGAAACAGAAGAAGAAAAGCCAATGCAGGCTGCATTACCTAGTTGGTCCCCACACTAGGTAATTGGGGTTTGATCCAATAGGGATCTTCTAATGAGCCACACAGAATGCATTCTTAAAAAACGTTAAAAAAAAAAAAAAACTGTATTTATGTTTCTATATTTTTATGCCCCAGAAAGAAATTAACTGTTCAAACTACTGTCCCATGGGATATATTATACTTTTATTTTTCTTGATAAAGAGACTCCACTGTGGCCATGATACTTGATTTATGATATTTGTCCCAAGCAGTCCCCTCCAGTCTTGACATTCAAAGAA
Organism: Trichechus manatus latirostris; assembly: GCF_000243295.1. Classification (NCBI taxonomy): domain Eukaryota; kingdom Metazoa; phylum Chordata; class Mammalia; order Sirenia; family Trichechidae; genus Trichechus; species Trichechus manatus. Next base: position 1,324,684 of record NW_004444174.1, read on the forward strand.
CTAATGAAACTCATACATTCTACTCTGTGGCCATAATGAAGCTTGATTCTCTTACCTAACTTCATTGTTTTACTGCATCAAATGTACCCCATAGTGCAAGTTTTCAGTAGTGTCTAAACCAGGATATTTATAGCCTACATCAGAGTTCCCAATAAATAATTTACCCTTAGTATTACTCCTGCAAATAAACTTACTCATTTTACATTGAAAGAAAATACAAATTCACCTACTTCAAATAATGATTTAATTGAAACTATTGTCCTGATATATTTTAAAAGTTAAAAATGTTTATCTTCCAGAGTTCAAGTGTTTAATTTGTTAAAAGCCATCCACTGACATCACCACACATCTGTCAATTTGTCCTACTGTGGTGGCTTGAGTTTTGCTGTGATATTGGAAGCTTTGCCGCTGGTATTTCGAATACCAGCAATGTCACACTTGATGGACAGGTTTCAGTGGAAGTTCCAGACTAAGACAGACTAGGAAGAAGGATCTGTAGTGTAATTCTGAAAAAAAAAATTGACCAGTGAAAACCTTATGAATAGCAGTGGAGCATTGTCTGGTATAGTGCCAGAAAATAAGCCCCTCAGGTTGGAAGGCATTCAAAATACAACTGGGGAACAGCTGCCTCCTCAAAGTAGAGCCAGCCTTAATGACATAGATGGAGTCAAGCTTTTGGAATCTTCATTTGCTGATGTGGCAAGACTCAAAATGAGAAGAAATATTTACAAACATCCATTAATAATCGGAATGTGGAATGTACGAATTATGAATCTAGAGAAATTGGAAATCATCAAAAATGAAATGGAATGCTTGAAGATCAAGATCCTAGGCATTAGTGAGCTGAAATGTACTAGTATTGGCTATTTGAATCAGACAATCATATGGTCTACTACGCCAGGAATGACAAATTGAAAAGGAGTAATGTCACATTTATTGTCAAAAAATATTTCAAGATCTATCCTGAAGCACAACGCTGTCAGTGATGGGATAATATCCACACACCTACAGGAAACACCAATTAATACAACTAATATCCAAATTTAAACACCAACCACTAAGGCCAAACATGAAGAAATTGAAGATTTTTACCAACTCCTGCAGTCTGAAAGTGATCAAACATGCAATCAAGATGCATTGATAATTACTGGTGATTGGAATGCAAAAGTTGGAAACAAAGAAGAAGGATTGGTAGTTGGAAAATATGGCCTGGCTGATAGAAACAACGTTGGAGATCACATGACAGAATTTTGCAAGACCAATAATTTCTTCATTACAAACACATTTTTCAACAACATTAACAGTGACTATACATGTGGACCTCACCAGATGGGAAACACAGGAATCAACATAATCAGTCAGAACAAGACCAGGGGCTGACTGCTGAACAAACCATCAATTGCTTTTATGCAAATTCAAGTTGAAGATGAAGAAAATTAGAGCAAATGAGAGCCAAAATAGGATCTTGATACTATCCCACTCCCTGAATTTATAGATCATCTCAGGAATAGATTTGATGCATTGAACACTAGGGACTGAAGACTGGATGAGTTGTAGAATGACGTCAAGGACATCATACATGAAGAAAACAAGAAGTCATTAAAAAGACAGGAAAGAAAGAAAAGACCAAAATCAAAACAAGATGGAAGGAATACACAGAGTCACTGTACCAAAAAGAACGAGTTGATGTTCAACCATTTCAGGAGACACCCTATGATCAAGAACCAATGGTAATGAAGGAAGAAGTCCAAGCTGCACCTAAGGCATTTGGGAAAAACAAGGCTCCAGGAATTGATGGAATACCAACTGAGATGTTTCAAGAAAGAGATGTAGCACTGGAGGTGCCCAGTCATCTATGGGAAGAAATTTGGAGGACAGCTACCTGGACAACTGATTAAAAGAGATCCATATTTGTGCCCATTCCAAAGAAAGATAATCCAACCGAATGTGAAATTACCAAACAATATCATTAATATTACACACAAGTAAACTTATGCTGAAAATCATTCAAAAGCAGTTGCAGCAGTACATCCACAGAGAACTACCACAGAGAACTACCAGAAATTCATACTGGATTCAAAAGAGGACATGGAATGAGGAACATCATTGCTGATGGATCCTGGCTAAAAGCAGAGAATACCAGAAAAATGTTTACCTGTGTTTTATTGACTACGCAAATGCATTCAACTGTGTGGATCATAACAAATTATGGATAACATTGCAAAGAATGGGTATGCCAGAACATTCAATTGCGCTCGTGAGGAAACTGTACATAGATGAAGAGACAGTCATTTGCACAGAACAAATGAATTCTACTTGGTTTAAAGTCAGGAAAGGTGTGTGTCATGGTTGGATCCTTTCACTATACTTATTCAATCTGTAAACTGAGAAAATAATCCAAGAAGCTTGCCTATATAAAGAAGAACGCGGCATCAGGATTGGAGGAGGATTCATTAACAACTTGTGCTATACAGATGACACTAATTTGCTTGCTGAAAGTGAAGAGTTGAAGCACTTACTGATGAAGATCAAAAACTACAGCCTTCAGAATGGATTGCACTTCAACACAAAGAAAACTAAAATCCTCACAACTGGACCAATAAGGAACTTCATGATAAATGGAGAAAATATTGAAATTGTCAAGGACTTAATTTTACTTGGATCCACAATCAATACCTATGGAAGCAGCAGTCAAAAAATCACATGGCATATTGCATTGGGCAAATCTGCTGGAAAAGACCTCTTTAAAGTCTTAAAAAGCAAAGATGTCACTTTGAGAACTAAGGTGTGCCTGACCCAAGCATGGTATTTTCAATCACCTCATATGCATGTGAAAGCTCTACAATGAATAACGAAGACCAAAGAAGAATGGATGACTTTGAATTATGGTGTTGGCGAAGAATATTGAATATACCATGGATTGCCAGATGAACCAACAAATCTGTCTTGGCTGAAGTACAGCCAGAATGCTCCTTGAAACAGGGATGGCAAGACTTTGTCTCAGGTACTTTGGACATATTATCAGGAGAGGGTAAGTCCCTGGAGAAGGACATTATACTTGGTAAATTAGAGGGTCAGTGAAAAGGAGGCAGACCCTCAAGGAGATAGATTGACACAGTGGCTGCAACAATGGGCTCAAGCATAGCAGTGATTTGGAGAATGGCGCAAGACCAGCCAGTGTTTCCTTCTGTTGTACGTAGGTTCGCTATGAGTGAGAACCAACTCGATAGCATCTAACAACAACAAGAACATCCATTGAAAAATTTTCCCAAAGGCACTGTTATCAATAGTTTATGATAGTTAAATCATTAAAAATGTCTATATTCACCAGCCTATAAGTCACAGATGATATTATCTTCGGAAAAATTTTTTTCAACCATGCAATCTTAAAATTGGACAGGTTGTATTTCTTCCAGTCTCCCACCTTGTTTAACTCACTCACCATGACTGACTGATATTTATGTTACCATCAGCCTGCCATGTTAGTTTGATGCCGGACAAGTCTAGTTGAAAAAAATGTTCCTAAGATTTTATTAGATTTACTTCTGTTTAACTTCCACACTAGTTTTTATTCAGTTCTCTACAGCAATCTGGAATTTCTTTGGTCTTCCAGTTTAAGAACTGAGGAAAACAAAACTGAATGGTTACTTTTAATTCCTCCGTTTCCTTCCCATTAGTACATCCTATTGGCAATATTCTCAAAGGAAAAGGAAAAAAAAAAAGTTCCTAAAGTGACTATTTCTCAAGAGGGAGAAATTTACAGACACGTAAACCAAGCCAACAATTTCTTTCATCAGGAATATTTAGTGCAGCAGCTACTGAATGTTCTCCTTGATCTTTGGGTTGCTCTATGCGCCATTGTCCATAGAAAAGACAGAGTGCCAATTAAAGCATAATTTATTATGTTTCTGCTTCTACCTCTGCATTTGCTTCCCATTGCAAATAAAGCAAAATGCAATCTCCTTGTCAAGTCCTCAAGGCCCTGTATGATCTGGCCCCTGGCTACTGATTCAGTCTTGTCACTGCCATTCTTCCTGCTATGCTCTGGGTAAAGCAGCCTCTTTGCTGGGATTTGACACATCTAGAATACTCCTTTCTTAGAGACATCCTTATTGCCTGGAATATTATTCCCCCAATACATTGTAAGGCTGCATTCTCATCACTTAAGTCTCATCTCAAAAGTCATTTACTCAGAAGGATATTGTTGATATGTTGTGAGATTGTTAACCACTGTCATAGGGTAACATGTGTAGTAACTGTTAAATGAGAAACTATTTGTACTGTAAGCCTTCATCTTAAGTGAGAATAGTAGCACAATTGGAAGAGCATAGTCAATGTCACTGAACTGTGCATGTAGAAATTTTTGAAATGGTGTATCTTTGGCTATGTGTATTTTCACAAAAAAAAAAAAAAAAAGATCGAGAAGGGAGAGGGTTGACATGTTGTGGGTTGTTAACCAATGTCATAAAACAATATGCGTACTACTGTTTCATGAGAAAGTATTTGTTCTGTAAGCCTTCACCTGAAGTACAATAAAAAAAAATTTAAAAAAAAGTCACTTACTCAGAAACGTCTTCTTTAAGTATAAAAGCTAACTTAGCCATATACCATATTCACTCCTCTTCTTACTGCCTTATTGTTTTTGATGGCATATTTTAGTATATAAATTGATTTCTGCCATTGTTTACATGTTTATTTCATGAATAATTCTATAAAAATATAAGCTCGTTGAGAGTAAGATATTTAACTGTCTCATTCACTAAACCCCATCACATGGTAGGTACAGAGTAAATAATTATGGAATAAATAGCATTTTAGAAGACCATTGCTCTGTCCTTTCACCACATATCTTGTCTTCTTCCCCAGAGTACACTTCATCAATTTCTTTAATTTTCCTTCAAATGTCATGCTCGTGACAGCTTGTTCACATTTCCCTTTGAAATAACAAACTTACAATGAATTATCCTAAGATGATTTTGACCATATCTGCAATTAGTACAGCTATAATTTATAATGACTTGGATTAATTAACAATACTTAAAGTTTTATTTACCTTTTTTAAAACAATTGTTAATACTTTTTATAATTAATTTAAAGTCTAGCATCTTATTTTCATACAAACCAAAAACTAAACTTCCTTTTAGCCTATTCTTTTACTATTGATTTTTTAAAAGTTCAAAACAAGACATATCATCATTAAATATAACCCTAATTCTACCCTAAATCTGAAGAATTTGACCAAACTTGTTAACGATTCTTCTTGAAATTTGCCTCTTCCACCTTTCCCTTCCTGAATCATTTTATTCTTAATCTTATTTTGTGATACCTCTTCCTTATCCGTTAAATACAGTCACTTCCAAGTTTCTATACTCAGCCTTTCTCCTCTTACTTTATATTATATTTTTGGGTAAATTTGTTAACTCCATTGTCTTCAGCTCTCCTGTAAATTTGGCAGATAAGTGTTAAATTTATATCTCACTCTTCAATTTTCTATTGGTATTCAGAAAATTGTACTCAAATGCCACCTATCGCCCAGTCTTTGAGCTTGTTACTAAGAACATTCATAGTTTATTCTGATTATATCATTTTCTCCATAAAACAGGAAAATTGATAGATTTTGTAAGATTATCTGCTATCTCCTGAAGTAAATTCAAAGATGATTTATAATGCCTGGTTACCCCCAACTACCTCCATAAATCTTAGTAGTTGTCTTGTCACAAAAGAACACAATATGTCACTGGGGTAGGTGATTGATTTCATTACTTCTGCTACTATCTTTAAAACCATGATTGAGGAAGAAAAGGATAGACAAGAATGTGGGAAGGAAAGAAAAGTGGAAAAGTAGGTCTTTGGAATCAGAGAGATGAAGGTTCAATCTCAACTCTTTTACCTTGGGCATCTCAGAGAAACACTCTGAAACTCAGTTTCTTCATTTCTAATAACGCACAAATAAAATAAACTACTAGAAATATTGCTATAAAAATTATAGAAAAGATATTGGAAGCATTTAACATACCAGTTGCCATCAAGTCAATTCTGACACACAGTGACCCCACTGTTAAGCTTTTAACATAGTAACTGAAGAAATTGTGACTGTCTAACATGGTGGTTGTTATTACTTTTTATTTTAGAATAAAATAATACACGAAGTTGCTTATATTGGATGGGTCTAATAAAGTGCTTGCTAGTTGTAACTTCACTCTTCTCATAAATCTAATTTTGCATGACATGCTCACAAATTACTGTTGAAGAGTTGCCAAACTTTGGTTGTTATACTTTGTAGAACATGGCACTTCTACCCTGACCACAATAAGAATTATACTTATAAGCTGACCCATTGGCCTGTGAGGTGCATCAGAGTCCAACAAGTGTACTTTATATTGAGTGATGATGACTGATGGAACAAGTCAGCTTCTCTTTGGATTTTGAAAGCAAAAGATACAGAATAAAGGGAGTATACCTTAGAATGACAGAGAAGAGGGAGGCACAAGTAGAGGTAATAATTAAAGTAAAAAATAAATCACGAAGAAGTTGAAGCCATAAGCCATTAAAAGACACGATTAGGCAGAGTTCCCCAAGTAGAATAAAAGTATAAAAAAAGTAAGTTGCTCATCAGTTTCAAATGAAAAACAGAAGCAGATTTGTAGGATCTAATTCACAACCTTAGAATGACAATGGAGCATTTTAGAATCAGCAGCACTCCTTTGGACTACTAGAATTCCTGATGTATTCTGAACAGTGAAGGAGTGATATTCCATTTCTGCATGAGAACCACCTATGTGCCTGTTCAGGCTTCTTAGTTTACTGATGACCAATTGATTTTACCCCTGGCCATCCATTTACTTGTGACTACAACCAAGGCTAAACCCGGATCCTGTACTTCTAGTTCAGTGCCCTTTCTTATCTCCTCCATCATCCTTTCACAATGCTCAGAACCTCATCCTTCAGTAAAAACTGCATAGCTGCCTGGTGTTCATGCTCTAATTGCTGGTATTTGAATTTTGATTTCTCTTTTCCTCTTTTATTTTTTTATGTTTTTATTCTTTATTATTTCTTCAATCTTGCCCAAAAGTTCCCATCCTTGAAGATAAATTTTAGCATGAAAAGACACCTACATCTCTCCTGTAGCTGAAAGAACAACTTTCTCTTGTCATACTTATGACTACTAATCAGCTCAGGTGCAAAACAAATATTGCAAAACGCCTAGAGTTTGTGACCATGTTATCTCTACATCAATATTATTTTAGTCACTCTAGAATGATTAATAATCATTAAGAATTCATTCTTGAAACTCTGTCTGAAAATTGTTAAAGATTTAGTTCACCATGCTTCTTAATCTAAATTAAAATATAAAATACGAGACAGGACCAAGATGGTGGAATAGTCAGATGCTTCCAGTGGACCCTCTTACAAAAAAGACCTGAAAAAAAAAAAGTGAATCAATTATATGTGGCAATCTGGGAGCCCTGAATATCAAAGGCAGAGTTGAGGAACTGGACTGGGTGGTGGGGGAGGGAGAGATGGTTTGGAAGCAGCGAGGAGTTGCCATACCTGACCTGGCAACAGCCTGAGCCATTCAGGCCTTATCAGTTCAGGGATGAGCAGTGAGGCAGGCAAGCAGTGGTGCTTAGGAGACAAATTCTCTGCAACGAGAGAGACCAAGTGCCAGAGAGCCTGCACAGCCACCCAGAACCAGTGAGAAGCAGCCCTAGATCAGCAAAAGATAAGTACTCGCACATGGCCTACC
>NW_004444174.1:1333592-1334613 GCF_000243295.1 Trichechus manatus latirostris
TACGAAAGATTAATATACAGAACTCTTTAAGAAATTAGGAAGGAAATTAAGCAAAAAGCAGAACACACAAAAGATAAAATTAAAAAGATTAAAGAAGAGCATAATGACAAATTTAACAGGCTTCAAGAATCCATAGAGAGACAACAATCAGAAATCCAGAGGATTAACAATAAAATTTCAGAATTAGACAACTCAATAGAAAGTCACAGGAGCAGAATTGAGGCAATGGAAGTCAGAATAAGTGAGATTGAAGATAAAGCAGTTGACACCAGCTTATTCTAAGAAAAATCAGATAAAAGGATTTAAAAAAATGAAGAAACCCTAAGAATTATGTGCGACTCTATCAAGAGGAATAACCTACGAGTGATCGGAGTACCGGAATGGGGGGAGGGAGTTAACAAAAAAATACAGCGAGAATTGTTGAAGATTTCTTGGCAGAAAATTTCCCTGATATTGTGAAAGATGACAAGATATTTTTCCAAGATGTTCATCAAATCCCACATAAGGTAGATCCTAAAAGAAAGTCACCAAGACATATTATAATCAAACTTGCCAAAAGTAAAGACAAAGAGAGAATTTTAAGAGCGGCTAGGGATAAACAAAAAGTCATCTATAAAGGACAGTCAATAAGAATAAGCTTGGACTACTCAGCAGAAACCGTGCAGGCAAGAAGGCAATGGGATGACATACTTAAAGCCTTGAAGGAAAAAAACTGCCATCCAAGAATAATGTATCCAGCAAAAGTGTCTCTCAAATATAATGGCAAAATTAGGGCATTTCCAGATAAAAAGGAGTTTAGGGAATTTGAAAAAACCAAACCAAAATTACAAGAAATACTAAAGGGACTCTTCTGGTTAGAAAATCAGTAACATCAGATAACAACCCAAGACTACAAAACAGGACAGAGCAACCAGATATCAACCCAGATAGGAAAGTCACAAAAATAAATCAAAGCTAAAACACTGAAAATAGGGAAAAGAAGTCGATATGTAAAAGATGATGACATTAAAACAAGAAAGAG
>NW_004444174.1:1338169-1339661 GCF_000243295.1 Trichechus manatus latirostris
AGTTGGAAAATATGGCCTTGGTGATAGAAATGATGCAGGAGATTGCATGATAGAGTTTTGCAAGACCAATGACTTCTTCACTGCAAATATCTTGTTCAACAACGTAAAAGGCTACTATACATGTGGACCTCGCCAGATGGAATACCCAGGAATCAAATCGTCTACATCTGTGGAAAAACACAATGGAAAAGCTCAATACCATCAGTCAGAACAAGGCCAGAATAAACCAACAATTGCTCATATGCAAGTTCAAGTTGAAGTTGAAGAAAGTTAGAACAAGTCCATGAGAGCCAAAGTATGACCTTGAGTATATCCCTCTTGAATTTAGAGACTATCTCAAGAATATATTTGACCCACTGAACACTAATGACCAAAAACCAGACAAGTTGGGAATGACATCAAGGACATCATACATGAAGAAAGCAAGAGGTCATTAAAAATACAAGAAAGAAAAGATCAAAATGGATGTCAGAAGAAACTTTGAAACTTGCACTTGAAAGTCAAATAGCTAAAGCAAACAGAAGAAATGAAGTAAAAGAGCTGAACAGAAGATTTCAAAGGGCACCTCGAAAAGACAAAGTGAAGTATTATAATGAAATGTTAGAAAACCAAAAGGGAAGAACACACTGGACATTTCTCAAGCTTAAAGAACTGAAGAAAAAATTCAACCCTTGAGTTGCAATATTGAAGGATTCTACAGGGAAAATATTGAAGGACACAGGAAGCATCAAAAACAGATGGAAGGAATATACACAGAGTCACTATACCAAGAAGAAGTGGCCGACCTTCAACCATTTAAGGTTGTAATATATGATCAGGAACCGATGGTACTGAAGGAAAAGGTCCAAGCTGCACTGAAGGCAATAGCAAAAAACAAGGCTCCAGGAAGTGATGGAATACCAATTGAGATGCTTCAAAAACAGATGCAGCCCTGGAAGTGCTCAATTGTCTATGCCAAGAAATTTTTACCTGGCCAGATGACTAGAAAAGATCCAAATTTATGCCTATTCCAAAGAAAGGTGATCCAACAGATTGTGGAAATTTTTGTACAATATCATTAATATCACATGTAAGTAAAATTTTGCTGAAAATCATTCAAAAGCAGCTGCAGCAGTACTTCAACAGGGAACTGCTGGAAATTCAAGCCAGATTCAGAAAAGGATGTGAAATGAGTGATATCATTGCTGATGTCAGATGGATCTTAGCTAAAAGCTTAGAATACCAGAAAGATGTTTACCTGTGCTTTATAGATTATGCAAAGGCATTCGATTGTGTGTATCATAACAAATTATGCATAACATTGCAAAGAATAAGAATTACAGAACACTTAATCATGCTCATAAGGAACTTGTCCATAGATCAAGAGGCAGTCATTCAAACAGAACAAGGGAATACTGTGTTTAAAGTCAGGAAAAGTGTGCATCAGGGTTGCATCCTCTCACCTACTTATTCAATTTGTATGCTGAGAAAATAATCCTAGAAACTGGACTAT
>NW_004444174.1:1340107-1341811 GCF_000243295.1 Trichechus manatus latirostris
TGGTAAAGTAGAGGGTCAGTGAAAATGAGGAATACCCTCAAGGAAATGGTTTGACACAGTGGCCACAGCAATGGGCTCAAGCATAAGAAAGACTGTGAGGATGGTGCAGGACCGGTCAGTGTTTCGTTACGTTGTACATAGAGTTGCTATGAGTTGAAACAGACTAGATAGCACCTAACAATAAATAAACCCATTGTAGTTGAGTCAATTCCTACTCATAGCAACCCTATAGGACAGGGTAGAACCAAGGCTGTAATCTTTACAGAAGCAGAATGCCACATCTTTCTTCTGCAGAGTAGCTGGTGGTTTCCAACCGCCGATCTTTGGGTTAGCAGCCCATCAGTTAACCACTATACCACCAGGGCTTCTTGCTATAGCAACTATCAATTCCACCTGCACTCAGGATCGCTTCATACTATGACCAGATTATTTCAATGGTCTCTTGATTTTCTTGTTGCCTCTCCCTACTCAAATATATTTTCATTTACATTCCTAGATGAATGATGACAAAGCACAGTGTTATGTGTGTCACTACTCCACAAGAATGTCTTTTGGCTCCCTATTTCCTCTTAATCACCTCTGAATTTCAAGCCCTTTTATAATCACTCCTATCCCTACCTCTCTCCTTATTTCCCCCCATTTGATGCTTCACAACATACGCCTTTTTTCACAAAAGCTAATCTCTCTAGTGTCACTCACAAACTGTCTATGGCTACTAAAGCCCACAATCATCTCTCTTATTGTCAAACTTTTGTTTCATTTACACTCTTTATGACTAAACTTAATCCTTAATTGATATTCATCTATTTCATTTGTTATAAAATAACAGTATGTAGCAGTAACCATGTAATAGAAGTTTTTTGGGTTTTTTTTTTTTTTTTTTTTTGCATTGTCCTCAGTAGTTAGTACAGTAGGAAGCATATGGTAAATAACTTCTGGCTGATTAATTAATATCAAGCTTCCCTCCAAAGGTAAGTAAGGAAGCTAGTACTCTCTGTCACTGCTGATACTTGTGGCTTTTTTTTTTTTTTTTTTTACTGTTTCTATAAAGAAAGATAGGCTTTACAAGGCCATTAAGTACATCTATAATATTAAATGTAACAAAAAAAAAATTGGAAGCTAGGAAGAGAGAGGAAACAGGAAAGATTACATAGCCCCACTTAGGGAATATTGAAACGTCATCCACCTTCTCAAGGTTACAGAGATTTTAGCTACAGAGAGCTAAATATTGCCATAAAACTGAAACTCACTTCATTATTATCCCTGAATTTTGTTTTTAAATCATAGAATATTTGTTGGGATTTTGACTCTTACTTGGGTGGATAAGATACATAGAGAAAATGGAAGTCATAGTCAATGTTATTAATCTCTGGCATGAGAGTTGTTCAAGGATTTTTTTTAATGAAAAATGAATAAATAAGTAAATGAATGCATGAACACATAAATGAATAAACCAAGAGAGGGCCAAACATGGGCCAACAATGATAGTATCTCCTAATCTCATAATTAAGATTATTCCAATTCTGTATAGGCAAGATCCATTTTAGAAATATGTTGATCAGAAGCATATGTTGTTAGTTGCCATGAGTCACTGACTCTTGACAACCTTATGTATAACAGAATGAAACGTTACCTTGTCCAACAGAATCTTCATGATCATTGGTTTCTTTAAATCCATTGTTGGGGCCGTTTTGTAGTCTTTTA
>NW_004444174.1:1345398-1346437 GCF_000243295.1 Trichechus manatus latirostris
CTTTATCTCTTCGTTTGATGTTTTAGGGTTTCAGGATTGTTGTATTCTCTGTTCGGTTTAGTTTTTCGGATCTGTGCTGTGGAGGGACGGCATGGTGCTTCTGCCTAGAGCGCCATTTTGCCGGAACTCCCAGAATATAATTGACTTTTAATTGTCCTTTAACTCTAAAAAGTAAGCCAGCATCAATCCATGCAGATTATCATCTTGTCTCTTAGAAATAAAAAACTCACAGAATGATATTCAGTGACTCTACTTTAGGAAAGAACTCTGTCTCTGAAATCTTAAGCTCCTATTATGTAGTTTTTCCTTCCACTTATTAACGCATATGATATTTAAATATACCTAAAACTAGACTTTAAACAATAAAAATTTCATGTAATTAAAATTTAAAATGCAGAATAAACTTGAATATATGAACTAGATTACCAAGCAATCTCAAATTCTCAATTCCAATCCGCACTGATTTAATAAATTATAATCTTTAGGTATAAAAACTTGTACTTTTTCTTTTTACTGAAGAAGGCATGGTACTTCTGCCTTGGGTTAAACATCCCTAAAAGTAAGTCTTAGTAAGGTTGACTTGTGTTCATCATCGGTGGTGACTCAGCCCACTGTCTGGAGAAATCAAGGGCGTCTCAGATTCACAAAATGTGTTAAAAAGTATTGATTCTCCTGGAATTTTCATTAAGGAAAGTGGTGATTATTCTAGATCTACTCTGAATGCAAAATGAGGCATGATCTTGCATAGGAGAAGATTTGTTTCTTTTCATGGCTAATGTAAGATAATGAACTCTACGGTAGACAATGAAATGACAGTAAATTTTCCTGTGACACCAACTCATACATTGAAAAAATAACCAGATAACTAAACATACTGTACTAACAATGAGCACAAAAATTAAAAATCATCTACAGAAAAACATTTTATCATTAGCTCAGTCAAAGAAAGACAATTCTGTCTAAAATAAGCATTCCTTAAAGTAGAAAAAGCAAAGAGAAATGTAATAATATCAAACAAACACTAAATCAAATAATGAAT
>NW_004444174.1:1347650-1348646 GCF_000243295.1 Trichechus manatus latirostris
CTCTTTTGGTGAAGTCTTTTGATGAACATAAGTGTTTAATTTTTAGAAGATCCCAGTTATCTAGCTTATCTTCTGGAGTTTGTGTGTTATTAGTTATAGTTTGTATCCTGTTAATGTCATGTATTAGGGCCTGTAATGTTGATTCTATATTTTCTTCTGTGATCTTTATAGTTTTGGGTTTTACATTTAGGTCTTTGATGTATTTTGACTTAGTTCTTGTGTATGCTGTGAGCTATGGATCCTGTTTCATGTTTTTACAGATAGACATCCAGTTTCACCAGCACCATTTGTTAAAAAGACTGTCTTTTCCCCATTTGATGGACTTTGGGCCCTTGTTGAATATCAGGCAACTGTAGGTGGATGGATTTACATCTGCATTCTCGATTCTGTTTCATTGATCAATGTATCTGTCATTGTAACAGTATCAGGCTGTTTGGACTACCATAGCTGCATACTAGGTTCTGAGGTCAGGTAGTGCGAGTCCTCCTACTTTATTTTTCTTCAATAGTGCTTTACTTATCTGAGGCCTGTTTCCTTTCCATATAACATTAATGATTAGTTTTTCCATCTCTTTGAAGAATGTTATTGGTATTTGGATCAAGATTGCATTGTATTTGTAAATTGCTTTGTGTAGAATTGTCATTTTCACAATATTGAGTCTACCTATCCATGAGCATGGTATGTTTTTTCATTTATGTAGATCCCTTTGGGTTTCTTGCAGTAGTGTTGTAGTTTCCATTGTATAGGTCTTTTACATCCCTGGTTGGATTTATCCCTAAGTATTTTATTTTTTTAGGGGCTATTATAAATGGTATTGTTTCCCTGATTTCATTTTCATCATGTCTTTATTGGTGTATAAAAACCCAACTGATTTTTGTATGTTTTCTCTTGTATCCTTCTACTCTGCTGAATCTTCTATTAGTTCCAGAAGTTTTCTTGTGGAGTCTTTAGGGTTTTCTATGTATAGTATCATATCTGCAAACAAGGACAGTTTAA
>NW_004444174.1:1349675-1355724 GCF_000243295.1 Trichechus manatus latirostris
GTTTTTCTATTCTCTATTTCATTTATTTCTGCTCTGATCTTTATTATTTCCTTTCTTCTAGTGGCTGTGGGCTTTTTTTGCTGTTCTCTATTTGTTCAAGTTCTGTAGTTAATGTTTTGATTTTGTCCCTTTCTTCTTTTTTAATGTGTGTGTCTATTGCTATAAATTGTCCTCTGAGGACTGCCTTTGCTGTGTCCCAAAGGTTTGGTATGATGTGTTTTCATTCTTATTTGATTGTAGGAATTTTTTTATTCCATCTCTGATTTCTTCTATGAGAGACTAACTTCAATTGTAAACTTTCAGTTAAAGTACAACAATTAAAAGTATACTTAAAAACTAAGCAGTATTATTCAAGTTAATGGATTATGAGTCTATATGTAGTTAATAGATGTAGGAATGAAAAACATGTCACAGTTTTTTTTTTTTTTTTTTTTGGTTAGAATTGAGTCTACTTTGGAATATGAATATTCTAATAGAATTAAAAATATGACTGTTCTGTATAAAATGATGACATAGATATGGGTATGCAAATAAATATAGATATCATCAAAATCTAGATGCTGGTTGATGTGACATCCAGATAGCGACAGGAGCACAGCCATTCAGATAGTGTAAATAGAGAGGAGAAAGGATGTGATCTAGAAACCTTGATCAGACAAAATGAAGTGGCAGAGAAGGGAGACAAGTCTGTGAAATACATTAGAAAAGGATGACAGAATGATGGGGGCATTAGGAAGATAGTAGTGTTCCAGAAATTGTGCGAAGAATAAATTTAAAATGTTCATGGTATTTAATAACACCCAATGTTATGGCAATTTGTGCTTACTACTGTCTCATAAATCGAGAATTATTTACACTATAATGTGTGTAATGCCCTTTCTTATGGGTATTTTCCACATACTGTAAGTCTCTTGCAATTAGAGGCTATGTATACTTTACAGGACATAGCACTGTAATTTCATATAACAGACTCCAAGTAAATAAGTAATGAAGATTGATGAGAATTTAAAACAGACCTTTGTGTTTTCAATGTGGTCAACCCCATGGAATGCATTAGAGAGTTATAAAAGAATGAGGATTGTAAAAGTATTGCCATTGGAAACTTGAAGAGTCAGTTACAAAGCAAAGGGAATTGCAGAACCATACTGTTAAAGGAGTAAATACAATGTTGGGCAAGTAAATAGAGAAAAAGCGTTGTCTATACAGAATCAAGAAAGTCGAATGATGATTTGAAAAAACTGTAGCTATGTAAAGACAGGGTGGAGTCAGTAGAAAAAGACATACAGGTAAGGTTTAAAAGAAGAGTTAATAATAGGGAAAGTGAGACTTTGAAAGAGAATGCAAAGATTAGGGTTATCTTTGAAAAGAGGATATCTGAATTTTGTTCTGATACTATAGGGAAGATGAGAGCATGGATAAAGACAAAGATTAAGGTTAAGAGGGGATTAGGAGCAATAACTTCATAGGACGCATTACAGGATCAGTCCTATGTCTACTAGATAATGTGTTGTTTCAGTTCTTTAAATACCTAGCACTGTACAAGCATTATGATCTGGTTAAACTACATAGAATGATGAAGAGAAAATAAGTCCAGAATCTTGAGAAGAATGGTTAAGATTAAGATTTTCCAGGAAATGAAAAAGAAATGAAAAATAAAATTAACTGAGAACTGAGTTAAAATGAGTATATATTGAATTAGTGCTAAAATTTTACTGGAGTTTTTGTAAGTATTCTATACAGGTAACCCCCAACTTAAGAAGGGGTTAAGTTCCAAAGACTCCGTGGTAAGTCATTTCTGACATAAGTCGAATACCTCATTTTTTTTTTCAGTTTTCATTATTATTGCTTTTTATTTTCAGTATCTATAAATCCAATCTTTACATGTTTTTGGAGATTGGAAACATTACATATAAACTTACAGATATGATGACATCAGAAAATTACATGCTGCAACACTGTATGTAGTACATATTACTAACGATAAGATGTAAAAAAAAATTATAAGCTCAGTTCATGTAACTCGAATATGTCGTAAGTTGGGGACTACCTGTATATACAAATCCTCATTCGTTGTTGTTAGGCGCCATCCAGCCAGTTCCAATTCATAGCAACCCTATGTACAGCAGAACAAAACACTGCTTGGTCTTGCGCCATTCTCACAATCTTTGTTATGCTTGAGCCTGTTGTTGTAGACACTGCGTCAATCCATCTCATTGAGGGTCTTACCACTTTTTCATTGACCCTCTACATTACCAAGCATGATGTCCTTCCCCAGGGACTGATCCGTCCTAATAACATGTCCAAAGTATGTGAGACGCGGTCTCGCTGTCTTTGCTTCTAAGGAGACTTCTGGTTGAACTTCTTTCAAGACACATTTGTTCATTCTTTTGACAGCCCATGGTATATTCAAATTTCTTCACCAACACAGCAATTCAAAGGTGTCAATTCTTCTTTAGTCTTCCTTATTCATAATCCAGCTTTCACATGCATATGAGGTGACTGAAAACACCATGGTTTGCATCAGGTGCACCTTAGTCTTCAAAGTGACATCTTGGCTTTTTAATACTTTAAAGAGTTCTTTTGCAACAGATTTGCCTGATGCAACACATATTTTGATTTCTTGGCTGCTGCTTCCATGGGTGTTGATTGTGGGTTCAAGTAAATGAAATCCTGATAACTTCAATCTTTTCTCTGTTTATCATAATGTTGCTTATTGGTCTAGTTGTGAGGATTTTTGTTTTCTCTATGTTGAGGTGTAATCCAGACTGAAGGCTGTGATCTTTGATCTTCATCAGTAAGTGCTTCAAGCCCTCTTCACTTTCAGCAAGGAAGGTTGTGTCATCAGCATAACGCAGGTTGTTAATGACTCTTCTTTCAATACTGATGGCATGTTCTTCTTTATATAGTCCAGCTTCTCGGATTGTTTGCTCAGCATACAGATTGAATAGGTGTGGTGAAAAGATACAACCCTGACACACACCTTTCCTGACTTTAAGTCACATAGTATCCCCTTGTTCTGTTCAAAGGACTGCTTCTTGATCTGTGAACAGGTTCCTCATGAGCACAATTAAGTGTTCTGGAATTCTCATTCTTTACAATGTTATCCATAATTTGTTATAACCCACATAGTCAAATGCCTTTGCATAGTCAATAAAACACAGATAAACATCTTTCTGGTATTCTCTGCTTTCAGCCAGGATCCTTCTGACATCAGCAGTGATATCCCTGGTTCCACGTCCTCTTCGGAATCCAGCTTGAATTTTTGGCAGCTCCCTGTGGATATACTACTGCAGCCGCTTTTAAATGATTAATATTTTTGAATATTAAATTACTTTTTTCCCCAATCATAGTAATTTAACATTTTAGCATTGGATCACTAATTATATAGGTGATCTTGGGAAATTGAATCAAATAAACCCTTTGGGCCTTGTTTTTACTATAACTAAAAGAAGAGGGTAATAATAAATGAACTCCATCTTTCTTCTAGTTATTTCTAAGATGTATGAATATTATTACCTATTCAAACATGTTGATAGTTGATGGGAGTGTGTGATTAGGTGGTTTTGCTTTGGAATGTCAATAGACAATTCTTTTATTCTTGTTTGTAGCCTATGATCACTGATTTTTATTTGAGCGTGAGTTGGTCATGTGGCTATTTGACCTGTAATGAAAAAGAAAAGGCCTCTTGACATTTTGTAGTTACTTTCATCCTGCCCAATATCAGAAGTGACTGGAGGACCAAGGGTTACTGTAAGGTTACAGGGGAAGTGGGGGAGAAAACTATACTTTCCTCTTGCTGTAGAGGATGGAGTTAAAAAAAAAAAAAAAAGAGAATTTCTGGCTCTTCCTGTGATAGTAGCGAGCAGCGCCCAGTGCCTTTGGGATTCTCTTTGAGGAGCTGTTATTAGATAAAGGGAAGGCTAGCTTCCTTCTCATAAAGTCATTGTATGTCTGGTGAATGCCAGAAGCAGACATTTGCAGGTTATATGGGGCTTCTATGGTAGTATAGAGATATTATGATACACTTCTCAGGCTCTCCATTGAGTTAAGAGATACACAGAAACATAGCTTTGTGTCAAGAATCATCACTTTATTTTCCTCTGCAATTGTATATTTAAGTCACGTTTCCGTGGAATAGCATAAAATAATATTGCATTCTAAGGCCGTGAGTTTCTTTAAGTCCTGTTTCTTGGAACTTACTGTTTATTACTTGCCTAAGATCATCATCCTTTTCAAGGTAAGGTCTAATATTCTGTGGGCACTGGCATTTATACTTTAATTTTTGCTGCCTAATTAGCCATTTTATGTTCTGCTTTCTTTTGCATTTGGCTAGTGATATTGAAATGAATTAATGCTTAATACATAACAAAATATCCTGAGGATTCTCATCGTAATGTTAATATCTGCAGCCAGTCGGGGGAAGATAGTTAACAACCCATCACAATATTCTTGTTAAGGAATTTTGACAATTACATTTCGAGAGTCTATGTTTCTGCCTCATTTGCTCAGTTCTTGGCAAGTAGCTGGTACTCAAGGATACTGCTTTTGTTCTTTACTTTCTCCTAAAACCCTCTTCTAATAATATTTATAGACATTTTAGCAGAAGGTACTGCAGTACTAGATCTTAATAACCAGTATATTATTTATATTTAAAGGTTGAAAGAAGGTAAAATAAGACATTCATGAATTTAGAGAGTAGATCACTTTTAGTCGTCTATTCAATAATTATTTCAAAATTTGCTCCAGTCAAATCACAAATAAGAGAAAATACGTTAAGGTAGAATATACTGGGGATAAGAAATAATGAAGATCAATGAATCTATTTAAATTTTTAATTAATCCCAAATAGATGATGATAATGTGTTTGTTAGCAGTAATATTTTCAAAGAAAAAATTCTTTAACTATAAAGGTACACTCCAAACAGTTTTAAAATAGTGCACAACTAAAATTTGAAATCATGTCACCAGTACCCAAGAGTTGGGAAATAAATGAAAATTTAAAAAAAAAAAAAAGAACTAAATTTCTCTCTTAAGTTGGTAGTTGGTAGTGGATATTGCCTTTATGATTTATAGCTAGAGAACAAATATTTAATATGACATTAAATTATGATAAACAGACAAAATAGAAATAAAAAATAAAACTGGAAATAAAGGGGGAAATCTGAAAAATCTTGATCAATCAGAAGGTTTCCCTAAGGAAAAAGAAAAAAAAAGATAAATTCCTACTACATTTTAAATATGTGATCAAACGTGTAAGTTATCAAAACAATGAAGTCAAACATATCTCTTATGAAAAGAAATGGTTTGTATAATATGCTATTTAAAAGCAACGACTCTTAGTTTCTGCTAAATTAATATAAAACCAGTAATATTTGCTAACAAGGACTTTATCTAAAGCAAAATGGCAAAAAACTGGTTTAAAATTAAGTGATAAGCAAATAAGTGGTAACTAATTTTATATTAGACATGGTGGCATTTAAGGGCAACAGCTTAAAGATGGGTAACTGGAACGATAAAAAGTTAAGTCCACCATGATTATCTCACAGTCCTGATCTTTTATTTACCAGTATAGCTAGGAATGCATAAACAAGAACACTTTAGAAACACATTCACACACACAAATGGCTATATCAACAAATAGTAGTTTTTGTTTTAAATATTTATTTCAGAAATGTGAATTCAAGTAGGAGAGAAAAAGATATGAAAGATTTCAATGAAACAACGAACAATTTCAATCTAACACACATATACACACGTGTGTGTGCAGATATACAAATACACACACAGTTTAATCCTACAACAGTCCCTAGTTAACTTCGGCCAGTTCCATGTCTTCAAATAATATCTATATTCTGATAACTCCTAAATACGTATCTTCAGCTCCAAACTTTTTCCTCAGTTCCATATACTCAATGGTCAATTTAACAGCTCCACTTGGATGGTACCAAAAGAAGTCCAAGCTGCACTGAAGGCACTGGCAAAAAACAAGGCTCCAGGAATTGACAGAATATCAATTGAGGTGTTTCAACAAACAAATGCAGCACTGGAA
>NW_004444174.1:1357109-1370011 GCF_000243295.1 Trichechus manatus latirostris
TTACAGGTATTTTCATGTTTAACATGGCGAGAAAAGTACTCTTGATATTTTTTACCTCAAACCTACTTCTGAGGCGCATTCTGTCTCAGCACCTATTTGATGAAACCAAATCTGTACAGTCATCCTTTCATTCAAATCTCATATGTCCCCCATCAACAAGTTCTTCTGAGTCTACC
Source organism: Trichechus manatus latirostris (assembly GCF_000243295.1). Classification (NCBI taxonomy): domain Eukaryota; kingdom Metazoa; phylum Chordata; class Mammalia; order Sirenia; family Trichechidae; genus Trichechus; species Trichechus manatus. Next base: position 1,357,286 of record NW_004444174.1, read on the forward strand.
TTAAGTGTATTTTCCATATTTATTAACTTCTCATCTCCTCTACCGTTTCCACTTGAGTTTAGAGCACCATCATCTTTCACTTTTGCTACTGCAATAGCCTTCCATTGGTCTGGCTAACCTCACTCTTACACTACTCTTACAATTTAGGCTTCAGAGAATAATCAAGGTAATATTTTTAATAAGTGCTTTTGACCAAATTTTTTTCCCTGCTTAAACACTTCCAGAAGCTTTTGTTACACTTAGAACAAAACTCAAAGACTTACCCTAGGTCTCTAGGACCCAATATCATCTAACATCTCACTACCTCATCTACTATATCTCTTTTTATGACCCATTCCACTCAGGTCACCCTAGCCTTACAAATGTCCTTCAAACATTCCAAGATTATCCTGCCTCAGGAATATACACATACTTTTCATTCTGAGTAAACCTTCCTCTCACTCCAGATGTTCACAGGAAACTCCCTCATTTCATTTAGGAATGTGCTCAAACATTTGCTCAGGGAGGCATTTCCTAACCACCTCATCTAAAATAGATGCCCTGTCCCTTAGCCAGTTTCTATTTCCTAACCCCAAATTGTTTTTATTTATAACGCTTATCAATATCTGCTATCATTTTATATTATTATTGGTTTATTTTTCAATTATTTTTCTTCCTTAATAAAATATAAGCTCCTTGAGGGCAGGCAGTTTGTTATGGACTTGTACCTAGAACAATATTCCATGCATAGTTGATGATCAAAATAGTTTTTGAATAGAAAATCTTTCAATCTTAGACCATGTGCTTTGAACCACCCCACCACTACCACCAACATGCTTATATTGTTGGGCTCACGGGAAGCCTCTATTCATTGTGGGTAGTGCCTCCCCTAAAGACAGTGAATGTCCCTACTGTTGATTATTCTGGGAAGACATAGATCCTGGACAGATGTGAGGAAGATATTCCTCCTCTTTTGGAATATTGCCAACTAAGGCTAGACTCTGGAGATTCCTATTGCTCCTAATTTATCAGAGAAAGAAGTCTTCTGGACATGAAAGTAAGCTAAGCATCAGAAAATGGGGAGATCATGTAGCTGAGCAGGAAGACTTGGCAAAGAGCATTATGGTGACAAGTTAGGATGTGTTAATTTTGAATGTAGCTTGGGTATAATTTATTCTATGTAAGAGTCTTTTCTAGTCTCTCACACCATTATTGACCATTGTTAACTGTTAAAGCCTGTTCTCAATTACATTTTTGCAGCTTCATTTCTACTTACAACTTGGTCAGGCATAGAGGATTCCTGAATTAGTGTGGCTGGAGCTTAGGGTGTTGTGAGTAAGTGACAAGAAGTGAGGCACGGGCAGTAGAGTGAGGGCAGTCAAGATAATGACCAAAAAGAACCTTGAATACAATGCTAATAAATAACATTTCACAGTTGATATAAAGCCATTAAACACTTTTAAGGCAAAGGATGACATGACCATATTTATGTTTCAGAATACTCAACCTGGCAGTGGTGTAGAAAATAAATTAGAAAGGGTTGAGGCCAGTGACAGGGAGACCGTTAGGCAGGGGCAGTATTAATTAGTTCGGCTGAGAAATTATGAAGATCTGAAATAACCTAGTGATCCTAGAAATAAGAAATAGAAGATACATTTGAAATATATAAAAGTTAAAATTGACTTTGGGTTATCAATCCAATGGATGGCAATGAAGTAAAAGATGAAGTGTCTAGTAGAATGGCAATGGGGTAATTTTTCCATTAAAGGATACATTGAATACTTAAAGAAGAGGATGCTCAAGAAGAAAAAATTTGATTTTACTTTTGGGTAAATGGAGATTGGATTTTCTTTGCAACAAAAAATTGTAAATTATATATGATGATAGAAATATTAATATATTATATACTCTTTGAAAATAATTATCTTGATATTTATCACTAGCTCTGATAACCTAAATATAAATTATTCTTTTGGACAAAGATTAGAAAACAAACAGGAGAATATAAGTCAATAAAACATTTTAAGATTATTTTACTATTGAAAGATCCAGATTAAAGTTGGGTTTATAAAAGCTGTCACCATTAATTTTTATAATTAACAAACCCAAAAGGAAAGGTATTTTAAATGTATTTCATATAATTTTTAATATTTTGATACTACATTAGGCTTTTTCTTTGAGAATTTTGTACTGAAATTGACAATTTATCGTTTACAACTGTTTTGGGGTTTTTTTTTTGTCTTTTCCCTGAAGATGCCTAAACTACAGTTGATATATGTCAGCACTAAAACTTTTTAAAGAAAATCTCATATTTGATGGAAAAAAAGATGTGTACAAGATTGTCTCTGAAGATATACAGTAAGACAAATAAGTTGTTGCCTACAAATTCCTTTTTCAGTGTAAACTTTTATGTTATTTCCAGTTAGTCAAAGGAATCACACCTCTGGGAAAATAAAGACACGTAATAATAGAGAAAAGAATCATAGGATTTTAGAGGTGAAAGAGACCCTAGAGATGGTTTAGTCCAAAGTCCTCATTTTGCAGATAGGGAACTGAGGCCAATCTATGTCCATGTGGCTGGTTTAATGGCACTGCCAAAATTAGAAATCTGATCTTTTGTTTCTCACTGTAGTGCTCTTGTTATTACACTGTGCTGTGGTCCACTTCAGACACCTCTGAAAGAGGATTCTCATAAGGTGACTACGCATGACTCACAGAATTTCCAACAAAAAAAACTCTTCCCCTGAGGAAAAATGCCTGCCAAGAATTCTGCTACTGAGAGCTCCTGCTGGACAAAGCGTCCCTAGACAATATACTACGTAAACTGGAATGAGCTATGTAATATCTCCATTCTCTAGTGACATGGAGGCTTCACAATGTAGACTATTTTTTTTTCCTTTGATGAAGAGTTAAAGCAAGCATTTCACCTATCTAAGCCTCTGCAACATATCCCATGAGACAGGGCCTACAGACTCACATTCAGCAATGTTATATTTGAGAACAGGGGGTTATTTCCAGACAGTTGGCTCTGTTTGTTTACACCTTTTCTTTCTTTTCTTTTAGAAATGAGCATGGTGTCTCCAGCCCTTTCTATAACTGAGCAACTGAGAGAGGCCTCAAAAGCTGCATTCACAGTAATAGTGCAAAGTGTCACTGAGATGTCACTCTGAGACTTCATTCAATTCTTGTATCAAATAGTCTCCACTCTGTGTCCAGGAGCAGTATTAGACATTGTTCCCTAGACTTATCAGTTGTACTAGATAGACATTATCTCTTGACTACTCAAGATAGCTGAATTCATGGTGAATTTGTAAATTTCAGTGGACAGAAATCTGAGTTATCTAAATAAACACAAATGTTATAATAAATAATCATATATAGCAGATAGAAGGAGGTACCTGATTCCTGTACAATGAGCATTAGTGTCTGGTTTGCATCACAAACTCTCCAATTAAAATCACTTTGACTATTCTGACTTTTAAGCATCCCAAAAAGTAACCATGGCAACAAATCAATGACAGTGGAAACCAATTCACTGTTTTTCTTTATTATCTAAAAGTTGCCATGATGCATTTTTGGAGCATGATTCATCATCTTGGAATGTTTTTTTCTAATGCCTTTTTTATATTTCATTATTATTGCTTTTTTTTTAACCCACAATAAGCATGCATATTTTCTTGGACATGAAATGCTGACAATATGTTATATTATAGAGTACAAGCCCTCTGTCCATACTCCCTTGGATCACAGAGAAGCAATGGAAATTTCTATTAACATCGACTAAATGTTATTCACTTGCTGTTTATTTTTTTTCTCTACCTTGAGTTGAATGCTTAGAGAACATTTGCATTATTTACAGGCTTGATTTCATATATAATTTCTTTTTAAAAAACAGATGTTTCCATACTGATAGCATAAGCCTATTTAAAAAATTAAATGCTTTAATTTTGCTACCCTAAAACACTTTACAATAATGAAAAAACATAATTGTGCTTTTCATTACACTAGGAACCTAGCTTCCTGGGGCAACGTATTTATTTTACTATGTCCTCACCCCACTTAATAAACCCTTTTTTCTTTTTCTCCACTAATTTTGGGTAGAATATACATATATAAAACCAAAAAAACAAACAAACCTGTTGTCATCAAGTCAATTCTGACTCATAGTAAACCTATAGGACAGAATAGAATTGCCACATAGGATTTCCAAGCAGCAGTTGGTGAATTTGAACTGCTGACCTTTTGGTTAGCAGCCAAGCTCTTAACCACTGTGCCACCAGGACTCGTTAGTAGGTGGCAAAAAGAAAATGGTTCAGTCTGGGAAGTAAGGGAAGTCAAGAAGGAGAGATGCAATTTACAGACTTACAAGGAAAAGATGCTCTGCGGCAATAGCATCCACCCACACAGGAGTCAAACAGCGGCATGACAGTGTGGCACAGGGACTGTGAGTTCCTCCCTGAAAAGAAACATCTGAAAGGTTAGAGGAGTACTCTTCCAAGACTCAAGGCATGGAGGGTCTTAGCTATAACCATCCAGCACAACAGAACTGATAATGCAGCAGGGAGAACTTCTTCGGTCAGAGGTCTTCTGGGTGGGAGTGAGGTAGAGGAGCAACAGGAAGAAAAAACGGAAAATGGAAAGGAGAGAGAGTGATTAAAATAGTGCTGATGATATAGTCATTCCATTAATGAGCACATGCTCAAAATGGGCGTGAGTTGAGAGCCGTGAACCTATTCTCAATAGTATCCATTTCACTTTGTCCTCAACGGTTGAACATTTCTAATTATTTAAAGATACAGAAATGCAATTGTGACACATATTTAACATACATTATCTTTTCACTTCTTTATATATACATTACCTATGTTCCCATATACAGTAAAACCTGGGAAAGCTGGAAACTGTGTAAGGTGGCTGCTAAAATGAGTGATAGAAAAGGTGGAAAACTTGGAGACCCGGAAAAACAAGGCAGTCCTGTTGAGTTCCGTTTCTCACCAGTTTCACTGTATATTATCAGTTAGAGTTATATACATGAATTACACATACTATAGTTTTTGCATAAACAAGGCAAGTTTTCAGGGTGCTTTTCCAGAAAAATTCCCCTTTTTCTTGCTGACTTCAGATCCTATCCCTCATCCCAATCCCCATCCTCCCATCACACAAGGCCGTACTACATGTTGTTGTTGTTAAGTGCTGTCGAGTCGATTCCGATTCATAGTGACCCTATAGGACAGAGTAGATCTGCCCTATAAGGTTTCCAAGGAGCGGCTGGTGGATTCGAACTGCCAACTTTTTGTTTAGCAGCCGAGCTCATACTATATAGTGGTATTGAATTTAATGACCATTATTAGGTATCATTAGATATTTCGAGGAGACCTCTGCCTGTGTCATTCCTTAGTCGCAGTTTAACATTGCTCTTTTCCTTTTGTAATTAAGCATTTGAGGCTGTTACCTGAACTCATCAACTGTCATTTCCTCACTTTTGCCTTAATAAGTAGGCGTGGGCTATAACTAGGCAGAACTCCGAACTGGAATAATAAGAGCCTCTCAGGTTCTTCACAAATATAGGAGACACTAAGGTTGCTTTCTGTGTCCTTTTAGCTCCTTAAGTGAACGCCCTCTCTTCCCATTCCTTTGAAAATGTTGATTGAATACCTCCTTTATGTCAGAATTTGACTAGATGCCCTACATACAAATGCTACTCTTGCATCCAGGACTTACCACTTCTTTACAACACTATACCAACACTAATTTCTTCTCAGAAAATATGATATTTTTCCCCATCTTTTTTTTTTTTTCTTAATAAGCTTCATCTGTCTTGTGGGGTCTTTCTTGTGAGCCTTGATTTCCTCCAGGATAAATGTGATAAAGAAATTCAACTAAAGTATAAAATGAATTAAAGTACTTGATCATATTTCAAAAACAACTTCTATACTTAAAACTAGTAATAAATCAAGGATAGCATGCATGGCATTTTCCTCAGGGTTTTACAAATCTCATCCCCTTTAGGTGATATGCTTCTTGCCCTTTAGAGAATCCTTGCTTTGCCACTATTACTGAGAGAACTGTGTGCTATCTTTCAGATATGTTGGAGTGGAAAAAGTTTGAGAACATGAACTCTTAGTAGTTCACTGTGAAGTCTTCACGTCAGTTGGGAAATCATTCTGAGAAAGGCAACCGTTGGGGGAACTGCTAAAATTATACCTTTGTATTTTTCCATAGTCAAGTTTGGTTAAAAAACAAAAAAGAATACTTAGTCTAAAGTGTACTGTCACTAATTTACCATGTAAGAATGCTTATATTAAAAAAAAAAAAATTAAATTTCTAACAAATCTCTAAAATAAAAATAATATATGCCCATTACCAAGAAACTTGGCTTTTATCTTCTATTGAATTAGATGGTAGTTTCCAGAAAGCAGATATAGACCTACTGTGAACTATAATATGGATATGAGCTGAAAGTTTGAACTGAGTAAACTTATATATTCTTAATTTCAGAAACTGCGGTAACCAAAGTAACTCTTTCCTTCATGGTTTTTAAACAGAAATGGTAACAAAAATAAGATCTCTTGAATGTCTGTTAAATTTTACTTTGAGAAAATATTTCATTCTGATAATGGAACATATACTTCTCATTGTACTAAAGACACGCATCAAAAGATTTTCACATCTGAAGAAATATTTTCCCATCAACTAGAATCACTCACATAAGTCTTTAGAACTTCAACAGCAAAAGCACCTTCTGAAAATAACTGTTTTTTCCCAACTCAATTACTGACTATTATGTCACAATCAATAAGCACTTGGAGACTATACTTAGTGGAATAAACCATACTTTTACAGAAGTCAGCGTTTGAGTGTCAGAGTAGTTTATGTAGGTCTCTTTTGTGTTTTTTAAGATGCTGAAGGGCCCTCAAAAACTGAAATACTGGTTGAATAATTTTTTATTCTTTTATTTGGACTTCTTTTGAAGTCTGAATTGAATAAAGAAATAGACATATAGCTAATAGTTCCCTCAGTGCTTCAATACCATAATATGATTGTTGATATGAGGCTTCAGGAAAAGTTCAGGAGTCTTAGATGTTGTTCTTCTCTAAAGAAGGACATTATCTGTATGAGTAACCAAGAAGCTAGTTAATTCTCACAAATCCGTTATCATGAGAAACAAAGAGGCAGAAATATTGGCACACTTTTAAATTCTCTTCAGTTATATATATATATATTTTAATTTGTTAATGTTTATATTTTCAGTCAACCTACCAATCTGTCTACCAACCTAACTACATATTTACCCATGTAATGGTTCCATCTATCCATCCGTTCCAACACATTCTTTCATCCATCACTTGCTTTATTGCTCACAATACATGAGGTAAGAAAAGAGGAAAGAATGCGTGTATATAAATATGTGTAGGTATTGAGTGTATGTGTGTTTACACATACATATATATTTGGCTCTTTATTTTAATGTTTATTACTTTTTTTTTAATTACATTATATTCTTTTAAGTGAACAATGACAATTAAAAAAAAACACTGACTGGAATTTTTAAAACTGTAGTAGTGAAAGAAAATAACAATTTCTAGAAAAACCCTGAGTATATTTTATTCAAAAAGTTATTTCTGTATAATTAGTTTAGTGACATGAATGTGCATAGGTTGATGGAATAGAACGATGAGAGAATACAGAAAAAAAGAAGGGGCTGAGCCACTTACTAGCTCTATAACTTTAGGCAAGTCACTTAACCCTTCTGTCCTCAATTTCCTCATATGTAGAATGAGAATAATAGCAATAATTATCTCATAGGGCTGTTGTGAGGATTCAATGATTAATATTTGTAAAGAGCTTTGAATAATGGTTGGCACACAGTAAACACCATATATGTTAGCTGTTATTTATTGTCTAAATATCCTCAGGGAAATGTAAGCTCATAAGAGCAGATTTTCATCTATGTTCATTGTGTTTGTTTTTTTTTTTTTTTTTTTTCAGTTACTAAGACTAGTTCCCAAAGCATTGAAAGGATTCGATAAATCTTGTTTTGAAGAGGCCGTATAATGTCCTAGTTAAGGACACTGATCATGAAGACAGACTATCTGCATTCAAATGCTGGCCTTAATACTTACTGGCTGTTTTACCCTATGCAAGTTAATTAACTCTATTTTTAACCCCCATATCTGTAAAATGGGGTAATAATAATGTCTAATGCACAGAACTACTGAGACAATTAAATGAATAGTCTATGTAAAGCCCTGACACATAGTAAGTGCCATTACTACCACATTTCCTGACGCTAAGGGAAACCATTCACATGAGAACGGAATACATTATCTTCCCTGGAGTTACGCAACCCAGCAGCCCTTGAAAGAGCTATATAAATTTTAACCATTGTTGTCACTACTGCTGTAACCAGGAGTAAAGTTCATATTTTATGGCCTAAATGATATTGTTATAAGCCTAACTGCAAAACATGTTTTGTAAATGATTTTCTGCTTTGTTTAATGCCCCTGGATTTTTCTTTCCATTGACTATTTGAATTTTTTTTTTCCTCTAGAAGAGCGAACTTTTTTAAACATTTGTTTTTATTTTGGATCTATATTTTTCCAAGGTCTATAATTTAGCCTAATGCATTGGTACTCTCCTAATCTATTATTAGAACATAACAAATGCTATAGAAAAGAAAACAAAGTAGGCAAGTTTAGGGGTATTAAAATACTTGTTTGGATGAGGGGAGAACTTTCAGTTTAATGGTAAGTGTAGGCCTCATTGACAAGATTATATTTGAATGGCAATTTGAAGGAGGGTAAGTGTTACAGCCATGGGATTATTTAGGAGAAGGAAGTTCAAGAAAAGTGAACATCCAATGCAATGTTCCTAAATCAGGAACCTCATAGGCATATTCACGGAACAGCAAAGACACTGTGGCGTCTGCTGAATGGAACAATAAGGGACATATATGCCATTTAAAGGACATTGACATTTATTTTGGGAAAAAAAAAGAAGATATTATAAGTTTTGGGCATAGAAATTAGATTATATGACTTTAACTTTAATAAAGTGGCTCTATTTAGAACAGATGGGACGGGGATGGAGGACAAAGTGGCAAGGGCAAAAGAATGGAGATGAGTTAAAATATGTTAGTTTTCTCCAGGTAGGAGATCATAGTAGCTTGGACCAAGGTGGTAACAGTAGTAGTAATGAGCCATGGTACATTCTGGGTGTATTTTGAATGTGGGGCCACCAGGATTTCCTGGTATATTGGATTTAGATTGAAAAATAATAGGATTAATGATGACTCTATTTCACCTGAGTGACTGGAAGGATAGAGTAGACATCAACTGAGAATGGGAAATATCGTGTAGATTCTTTCACTTTTTTTTTCCCTAACATAATCCTTCTTTTGTCTCATTCAATCTCCCATAGTTAACATTGCTCAGTTCTCCCCTAGTGTCATATATTACAAGTATATGGGATATTATGAGTGAAGACTTTCCACTTTAGTTACTAGATTTCACACAGACTAAGTAAAATCTAAAACTTATGCATCTACACTATTTTTTCTAGATTGGAGTGCAGTTATTGACCCCGTCACTCGTGGAAGTTTCAGTATTGTTGGTGAATTCAGTATTGAGGAGTGAATCTGCATTTTATCACCTTTGACTTGAATTGCCATCTTTGTAGGCAGGATTTTTCTCATTCAAAAGAAGCTGGGGATAGGGAAGCAGGGTAAAAACAGACCTTCAGAGACATAAAAACCTGGGAGAACAAAGAGAATGTCCCCTGAACCTAGAAAGCCCAAGCCCAACTCAACTAGATTTAAGATTGGCTTAGGCCCTCACACAAGCCAGAGAGGAAGGAAGGATTAGATCTTTCCTAGGAGTAAATACTACTTAACCAGTGTATCTCTCTGTCTCTCTCTTTTCTTTTTTTTTTTAACACAAAGTCCATCACAGTAGAAATTATAAGACACAGAAAGAATAGAAAAACATGAGCCAGTATAAAGAGAAAATTACGTGGCAAAGATGACAGATTTGTCTGCTTGTCTTTGAAGAAGATATTAGAATATATCACAGTGGTAATCACTAGAAATTGGATGTAAAGAGGAAGTCAAATATTGGAGAACCTTGATGATCATCAAAGGAAACTGGCATACACCAACAAGTTAAACACCTCCTTAAAACTCCCAAGGAAGAGTAACTGCATGTGTGTGTATAGTGTATGTGTATGTCTATATATAGATAGATAAATATATATGTAGACACATATATATTGTTGTTGGGAACCATCAAATCCGTTCTGACTCATAGCTACCTTACCTACAACAGAACGAAACGCTGCATAGTCCTGTGCCATCCTCACAATAGTTTTTATGTTTGAGCCCATTGTTGCAGCCACTGTATCAATCCATCTCACTGAAGGTCTTCATATTTTTTGCAGACTCTCTACATTACCAAGCATGATGTCCTTCCCCAGGGACTTGTCCTTAATGAAAACATGTCCAAAGTACTTGAGATGAAGTATAGTCATCCTTGCTTCCAAGGAGCTCTCTGGCTATATTTCTTCCAAGACAGACTTGTTCATTCTCTGGCAGTCCATGGTATATTCAATATTCTTCACCAGCACCATAATTCAGAGGGATCAATTCTTCTTCAGTCTTCCTTATTTGTTGTCTAGCTTTTGCATGTGTACGAGGTGACTGAAAATATCATGGCTTGGGTCAGGCAGACCTTAGTTCTCAAAGTAACATCTTTGCTTTTCAACACTTTAAAGAGGCCTTTTGCAGCAGATTTACCCAATACAATACATCATTTGATTCCTTGACTGCTGCTTCTATGGGTGTTGATTGTGGATCCAAGTTAAATGAAATCCTTGACTTCCATCTTTTCTCCATTTATCATGATGTTGCTTACTGATCCAGTGGTGAGGATTTTTGTTTTCTTTATGTTGAGGTGTTTAATTCATACTGAAGGCAGTAGTCTTTGATCTTCATCTGTAAGTACTTCAAATCCTCTTTGCTTTCAGCAAGCAAGATTAGGTCATCAGCATATTGCAGGTTGTTAATGAGTCTTCCACAAATCCTAATGCCACATTCACCTTCATATAGTCCAGCTTCTTGGATTATTTGCTCAGCATACAGACTGAATAAGAGTATTGAAAGGATACAATCCTAATGCACATCTTTCTTGATTTTAAAACATCGACCATCCCCTTGTTCTGTTGTAACGACTGCCCCTTGGTCTACGTACAGTTGCAGCATGGATGTATCTTCCAGGAGGGAGGTAAGTGGTGGGATGCTGCTATCTGCATCTCCCAAAAGGACAGAAGGGAAAGGTGAATTTGCAGTTATCAAAATGGAAGTGTAAAGACTGGCCTCAGCCTAGCTCCTCAAGAAGTTCTGGTTCCTTCTGAAGGGAGAAGAAATCATCATAATCCACACGAACAAATACACATTAAGAAGAGATGTTCAATCTTGATAAAAATGCAATGCTGTGGTATATGAACCAAATAAAATGTTTGTGTACAATGTTATATTCTTTACATCAAATGGTATTCATTAAAATAATGTGGGAATCCTTGTTATGTATAAACTTAAGACTGGACAATAGTAAAGTAGTAATTGGGGAAAAGCCCAATGCAAAACTGAAAAAGAAAATATCTCTAAAATTAAATTAGATATTTTAGCATACCTTGATAGAGTTTAATTAACTCTTAACTTTACATTAAAATTATAGAATCAGAAGGACATCATTCTGCATTTATATCCCATAGGACAGAGTAGAACTACCCTATAGGGTTTTCAAGGAGCGGCTGGTGGATTTGAACTGCTGACCTTTTGGTTAGCAGCCGAGCTCTTAACCACTGTGCCATCAGGGCTTCAAATAATTCTTAACTTTATATTAAAGTCATAGAATCAGAGGGACATCATTCCACATTGTATACTATTATTTAATTTTAATGCAAACATACTACAACAAAACCAAACCTGTTGCTATCGAGTTGATTCCAACTCATAACCACCCTAAAGACAGAGTAGAACTGCCCCATAGAGTTTCCAAAGAGCAACTGGTGGATTCGAACTATTGACCTTCCAGTTAGCAGCCAAGCTGTTAACCACTGTACCACAAAAACTCCAATGCAAACATAGATGATGTATATATTTTGCCTTGGTGAAGTCACCAAACCTATTGTGACCTCAATTTTCTATTCTGACAGGTAACAATAATATCAGAAGTTGTTTTGCAAAATAGGAGTAGAAGGGAAATTCCTCAACATAATTAAGTGCATTTATACAAAGCCAACAACCAACATCATCTTAAATGGAGAGAGTTTGAAAGCATTCCCCTTGAGAATGGGAACCGGACAAAGACGCCCTTTATCACCACTCTTACTGAACATTGTGCTGGAGGTCTTAGCCAGAGCAATTAGGCTAGAAAAAGAAATAAACGGAAAAAGTCAAAGTATCTCTATTTGCAGATGATATGATCTTATACACAGAAAACCCCAAAGAGTCCACAAGAAAACTACGGGACCTAATAGAAGATATCAGCAAAGAATCAGAATACCTGATAAACATACGAAAATCAGTTGGATTCCTTTACGTCAACAAAGAGAACTTCAAAGAGGAAATCACCAAATCAGTACTGTTTACAATAGCCCCAAGAAGATAAAATACTTAGGAATAAATCTAACCAGAGACGTAAAAGACCTATACAATGAAAACTACAAGACACTACTGCAAGAAACCAAAAG
>NW_004444174.1:1371753-1374721 GCF_000243295.1 Trichechus manatus latirostris
ATGAAGAACACCAAGGACACAAGGCAAGTATTAGCCCAAGAGACAGAAAGGGCCACATAAACCAGAGACTGCATTATCCTGAGACCAGAAGAACTAGATGGTGCCTGGCTACCACCAATGACCATCCTGACAGGGAACACAACAGAGGGTCCCTGATGGAGCAGGAGAAAGTGGGGTGCAGAACACAAATTCTAGTAAAAAGACTAGACTTAATAGTCTGACTGAGACTGGAGGAACTCCAGAAAGCAGGTCCCCCGGACTCTATGTCAACCCAGAACTAAAACCATTCCCAAGGCCAACTCTTCAGAAAAGATTAGACTGGACTATGGAACATAAAATGATACTCATGAAGACTGTGCTTTTTGGCTCAAGTAGATACATGAGACTAAACAGGCAGCTCCTGCCCAGAGGTGTAATGAGAAGGCAGAGAGGGTCAGGAGCTGGTTGAATGGACATGGGAAATCAAGGGTGGAAAGGAGGAGTGTCCTGTCATAGTATAGAGATAGCAATTAGGGTCACATAACAATGTACATACAAATTTTTGTATGAGATACTAACCTGAATTGTAAACTTTCACTTAAAGTACAACAATAAAATAAAATAGTTTTGCTTACTTCATAAAGTTCTTGTAAGAATCTGTGACAATAATATATTTAAAGCATTTTGTTAGATTTAAAGCACTGTAAATTTGAAAGTATAATTGGATTTCATGCTTTCTTTAATATGTAAACTACTCAGAGGAAACAAGATCTCTCAGTTATAATAATACTTTGTTTATTATTATAACTATCATTAATATTATGAAAAGGATATGAGACAAGCTTAAATATCGTATGTGGTATCATATAAAATATTTTATAGAAATACATTTGGGAGATTTGCTCCATTTACCCAAACTACTCAAAGTCATGGACAGAGAGCTGTCATAATCATGTTGATAAGACTTTTCAAATTTGATTGCATTATGTCTATATAATAGATTTACTGTGGCATTTATATGTGTATTTATCTGTCATTACAAAGGAATATTAGAATTTTCTGAGAAATTTAAATCTCAAATTCTTATTAATAACTAACATATATAGATTAAAAAAAAATCCACTGTTAATTAAATGTGCATTTCATTTATATCCTCTTTTTTCTCCTAAAAATCAGTCTAACCAAAGGCTTAGTCAACGACTACGCAAAGAAGTGAGGCAATGTAGGTTAAAATCTCTATTTAGGGTCTTTGCATTTAAGTAAATCTCTAGCAATCTATTATTTAAGAGGCTCATAAAGAACCGCCAAATCAAAAATACCTCCTCAAATAGGAGGGCATAGAATCCAAAATTCTATCTGCTAGAGAAATCCTTTAGAGTTATTTTCCTTGAAAAGCTCTAAGTAATGGTAAAATACCATGTTCATTCATTACATTAGCCAATCAGCAAACAATTATTGAATGCCTTTTGTATTTGAAACACAAAGATAACATGATAGCTTTTCTCTCCTTGAGGAGTTTGCAGACTTGGAAAGATACAGATATTCACAGAAATGATTGCAATAAGATGTAGTGAGTCCTATAGTTGTCCTCCTTGACAAGAGACAATGACTGACACAACCTTGCAGAGATGACATGGATCAGAGTTTTGTCCAGGAAAATGGAATCTACGTTCAAAAATACTGAAGTATGAAAAAATGCATGAAATGTGTTTGGAAAATGGCAGGTAGTTGACTGTGGCTGAGGCATAGGATTCTTGGTGGAAATAGCATATAGAGCTAAGAAATTTAATCAAACAACACAAAAAACCAAACCCACTGCCGTTGAGTCTATTCCAACTCATAGTGACCCTATAGGACAGAGTAGAAATGCCCCATAGGGTTTCCAAAGCTGTAAATCTTTATGGAAGCAGATTGCCACAACTTTCTCCCATGGAGCAGCTTGTGGGTTTGAACTGCCAACCTTTTGGTTAGCAGCCTAGTGCTAGACCACTGGGCTATAAGGGTTCCTGTCAACTGACAATGGCAAACTAGTAAAGGGATCAGAGCCCAGTGATCTGACCAGATTTGCATTTTAGAACATTTTGGCAGCAGAGTTGGCTGGCTGGGACAATAGACTTTCATCATTTAGGTAGGAATATACTGTAAAGGCCAGAAGGGTAGCTGTGTCAGAACAGGAACTTTACATGGAACCTGGACACTTGTAGTAGAAGAGAGAAGCTAAAAAAAAATTGTAGTGAGGAAATGCAGAAAAGCTCTTCCTTAATTCATAGTCTTTTCCCAATGTCACTATTATTTTATGTCATGAAAGCGTACTTTCAGCTATAGTCCCATCCTTACCCCAGATTCACCAGTGAACTCCCTGATCTTCTTCTGAGCTTGACTACATGATTCCCCTTGGAATTTGTGGAATTCTGGTTTCAGCAGTGATTGAAAAACTATGAAAACACAAACAATGTAGTAATATTTTACACAACGTTTAAGGGCTTCAAGGCTGATAGACAATAATGAGTTACCAAGGAAAGGTACCTAGCCAAGTCCTCAGCTTTCATGCTTCAATTCAACTTAAAAAAATAAAAAAAAAAATTCCTATCTTAGTCTGGGTTCTCTAGAGAAGCAAAACCAGTAAAGCTTATAAATATATATAGAGAGAGATTTATATCAAGGAAATAGCTCATGCGATGGTAGAGATGAGAACATCCCAAGTCCGTGGATCAGTGTAGAGGCCTCTCGCAATTTACGTAGCCGCAGAAGCTTGGTGAGTCCAAGATCGGCAGATCAGAGAGCAGGACTTCCACTCACAGGCTGTGAAGATCAACAAACCCCAAGTTCGGCAGATAAGCTGAGAGCTCAAGTCCCAAGAACCGGAGGTGAGAGGACAGGAGGCAGCCGCAGGAGCCAGAGTGAGCAAAAAGCCAGAAGGTCTGTTTAGATTCAGATGCAGGCCACACCCCCAAGGAAACTCCCTTTCATCGGATTGGCTACTCACAGC
>NW_004444174.1:1375306-1379657 GCF_000243295.1 Trichechus manatus latirostris
AATCAAGTAAATTTAGAAATTTTCCCAATCTTAGCACATTATATTTGCTTAAGTTTTTAAGTTTTATATTTCTTTAAAGACATTATTCATTTCATATACTGCATGCTTTCTTTTGAAATAAAATAATATCATTTTCTTAAACTGACATTAATTGAACTAAAAATAGATATATTAGAGCTAATGTGAGATTGGTAAAATAAAGCTTCAGTGAATACAAAGATAATTAAAATCATACAGCAGAATGCCTGAAAAAAATTAAAGAAAAAAATTCTTTGATGAAATTAATCCTATAGTTAACACATTCATGGGTAACAGCTAGCAAACATTTTACTGAGCAAGGTAGTATCCAGCTAGGAATAGCTAACCGGTTGCCATGGAGTCGCTTCCCATTCATGGTGACTCTGTGTGTCAGAGTAAAAGTATGTTCCTTAGGGTTTTCAATGGCTGATTTTTCAGTAGATCTCCAGGCCTTTCTTCCAAGGCACCTCTGGCTAGACTTGAACCATCAACCTTTCATTTAACAATCTAGCATTAGTCTATAGCCTGGATGAGGATGCAGTGGAGCTGGGCAAACAAATTGAAGAAAGGAGGATGTGGAAAGGACTGACTTTAAGAGAAGATAGAATTAAGAAAAGAAAAAGGATATGAAAAGATGCCTAATATAACAAGAGAAGATCAAATGAAAAAATAGCATTTTCCCCTTCCACACCATACTTAGGTTGGCAAATATTTAAATAGTTTGAAGCACCTACATGCTGGCTAGAGTGTGAGAAAATAAACATTCTCATACATTTGGGTAATACTTATATTAGCATGAGTGTTGAATGTTGATTCTCTTAGTTCACGGCAATCTGCGTGCTTCTGCTACAAAGGTTAAAAAGACAAATCAATGAGATAACTAAGTTTACATGGTTCTCATGGACAGAGGTGATGCTTTCTTGTCAGTTGTTCTAAGCTGCTGTATCCCAAAGAACATCACTAAATCTTTTGTGGTTTATACTTTTCCAATTTCCCTGTATTACTCCTGCACTTCTCTTTATCAGGAATGTTCTCTCATTTCTATGCGTCTAGTACTTATGTAAGGAGCACCTGGGTATGGCAAAAGTTAAGCACTTGAAAGTTTGTTGGTTCAAATACACCCAGAGGAGCCTCAGAAGACAGGCCTGGCAAAATGCTTCCAAAAGTTCACAGCCTTGAAAACCCTGTAGAGCAGTCTGCTGTACACACATGGAGTCACAATGAGTTGGAATCCACTTGACAGCAACCAACAACCACAGGTACCTATGTACAACTATAGCACATACGTTCTCTTATTACATAATATTTCACATTTTTATTACTTTTGTGTATACACGTATTCCCTTAACTAGATTGCCAACACATTGAGGGTCAGAAATGAATCTTAGACATTTTAGTATCATCCAATATGTAGCACAGTGCTTTACATAAATGTGACCAGTAGCTGTAGTTTAAATAAATCATCACTCTTATCCCAAACATTATTGAGGATTAGTATGCTTAGAACATGATCATAGGACTGAAGAGGAGGAAAAACATGCAAATTTAACAAAAATTATTGCTCAAGGAGTGTACAAGACTCTGGGGATACAACTGTGCACAAAAATTTATAGGGTGCCATTTATGTTCTAAGACAGCAAGAAAGATATTTAAAAATCACACTAGTTAATATATATTTTAAATTGAAATAGAGTTCTAAGTAAGAGAAGTGCAGTTTTTTTCATGTACTTTTAAATTCTACATTAGTTAGGGAAAAAAAAAAACCTCATTCAGAACCAGCACTGTTTTTTTTCTGTTTCTACAAAATGCATTTCTCCAGAAATTATGTTTTCATCCACATGAAGGAACTACACTTCACTTCCTGTGAATCCAGGTGGACCTATGGTCTAGGTGAACCTAACAGAAAGAGGCACCATGTGTTTTTGGCTGCGGAAGGGGGTCCTGGCCCCTCCTTCTGTCTGTTTTGCCTTCTGAGCTTAGCTAAAGTGAGCCATGAGCCACTAAGACACAGAACATCCTGCCTTTCCAATCTGAAGTGTTTGAAAATCATTATTTTGCCTTTTAGTCATCTCATTTGAAATAAGAGAATTTTCAAGGTTGACCTAATTATTTTCTAAAGTTCTAGTCACCAAACACCTTGTAAATGTTTACGTTAAAAAAAAAAAGTCAGTATAGCTCATCACCTCATTTAAATCAGCTTCAACAAGTGGGCATTCATATGTTGGCGTGGAACGAATACCCTTCACAGTTTCCCAAAGATCTATCACTTGTCTTAGCTGACTCTGCAACTCCAGTAAAGTGCAGCCAGGCTCCAGTAACAAGAAATACAGTGAACACTTTGCCCCCTCGTACCTTTGCTGCCGTTTGCCTTTCACGACTCAGCTTATAGAGACGAAATCTATTAGTCGACAGGCACTGCTTGCACAAATGAAAGATAATTTTTTCTTCTAGATAGGACAGATCAGTGAGACTCATAAAATATTAATGATGAAAGCTTTGGGAATTAGGTATATCCCTGACCATAGTTTTCTCTAGACAGTGAAGTACAGTCAGTTTAACTTATTTTTTCTGTAAGATTCTCTTCAGGATAACATGAAGGGAAAATAATACATGATTTAAGATTCGGATGAGCGTGGGTTTTTGAGAAAGATAATCTCTCAGTCTTTCATTTTCTTGCATGTTTTGTGTTCCTTATCTACTGTAAATTTCACTGAGTTATGCAGTGTGGTCGACTTGATTCTTGAGCTGTTCACGTGCTCATGAAGGGAATTGCTTAGGGATGATACAGAAAATATGCCATTTATTATTTAACACGCATGCAATATAGCAATAGCTGACATTTCTGTGATTGAATCAAATTCATTTACCCCAAAACTAGGGATGCATTGAATGTGTATTCAAATATTTATTGTATTAATGAAGGACCCTGCATTCTTCATAAAGAGTCGATGCACAGATATTTTTCAGTTACTCAGGTTTTGTTGTCTTGCAAATCTTCCCATAACCATTATAAATTTAAAGATTTTTTTTTTTTAGGTTTTACTATCTCTTTGTACAATGCCTAATCAATTACCATTACCTGAGATTTTTTTCCAATATGTGTTTTCGTTTTATACAGAAACTAAATTTGCATTAACCAAAAAAAAAAAAAAAATCTATTGCCATCGAGTTGATGCCTGTTCATAGCGCCCCTATAGGACAGAGTAGAACTGCCCCATCGGGTTTCCAAGGAGCGGATGGTGGATTCAAACTGTCGACCTTTTGATTAGCAGCCTAGCTCTTAACCACTGTGCCACTAGGGATATATCTAAATTAAATTTAAGATGATAGATATTTAAAATTATCTTATTATGGCAACTTGATTCATTATATTTATCATACACAAACAATAATTTGAATATTTTAAATCTGTTGAAAATAATAACTAATTCTACTGGCCAATTTACAGAAAATTCTATAGAAATAATATCTTCAACTCTTCTAAAAACTCTTTGAAATTATTTATGGTAACTCTTTGAAATTATTTATGGTAACAAGTATTTGTTTTTGTTGTTAGGTGTTGTTGAGTCCATTTTTGACTCATTGCGAACCCATGTGACAAAGCAGAACTTATAGGGTTTTTTTTTTTTTTGGCTGTAATCTTTATGGAAGCAGATTACCAGGTCTTTCTTCTCAGACAGTGGCTGGGTGAGTTCGAACCACCAATCTTTCGGTTAGCAGCCAAGTGCTCAACTCTTGAGCCACCAGGGCTCCTGAAGTATTTGTAATGTACCTCAAAATATTTTTAATCATGATTAATAACAAAATTATATAAACTTTATCATTGTTCATAACAATGACTCAGAAAGGAGAAAAACATGCCCAAAATGAAAGCAAAATCAACTAAATTTTATCTATTATGATTTTAAGTCACATTGAACGTGCCATCTTTAAATATGCTAAATATTAATAATCAGAAAAAAATATAAATTTTTAAAAATTCATGCTCTCTAGTTCCCTAACTAAATAGGAAAAATCCTCATAATCATTTTAGGTTTATTAATTTTACATCAAAATACTATTGAAAAAGAGAAATTACAGTTTAATCAGAGGACACTATCTTTGCTTAATTATTTATTAGTTAATTGAATGTACTGTTTCATGTCTATACCTTCCTCAGGCATGCTTCTCTGATATTTTCCCTCAGCATATAGGGTCGCTATGAGTTGGAATCAACTGATAGCAACTTTTTTTTTTTTTAATAGGAGGAATTATATATGGCCAAATATTATCCTTATGACCCACTAGTGGGTTCCTATTATCCTATGCCTCATCTATGATGAGGTATGGAAAT
>NW_004444174.1:1380363-1381924 GCF_000243295.1 Trichechus manatus latirostris
CTCTTAATCACTACACCACCAGAGCTCCTAATGACTAATACTGTTTTAAAATGTTAGTCTCCAACTGCAACTATTTCTACCATATATGGAAGCTACAGAAGGAAAGAATAGAGGAAAAATATGGAATTTCCAGTGAGGGTGTTATTGAACACAGAAGCTGATTACAGCACAACTAAGTAGAGTTTATAAATGCTGATGAAAATGTAAGGAGAGGCAGAGGAATCCATGCCTCAACAGCATATGCATTTTCACAATTGACCGTTGTATAAAATAAAAATGTTTTCAGAGACTCAACTCCAGAAAACTGCTTGATTAGTTCCTCCTCCGCCTCAAAAAAAGAAAAAAAGAAAAAAGAAAAAAGTCCCATTGAGTCGATTCCAACTCATAGTGACCCTAAAAGACAGAGTTGAATTGTTCCATAGGATTTCTAAGGAACAGCTGGTGAATTTGAACTGGTTGGAAGCCAAACTCTTTACCACTGCACCACCAGGGCTCTGGGTCCTCCTCAAACCAAAAACCAAACCCGTTGCCATCGAGTCAATGCTGACTGATAGCGACCCTATAGGACAGAATAGAACTGCCACATAGGGCTTCCAAGGAGCGGTTGGTAGATTTGAACTGCCACCCTTTTGGTTAGCAGCTGAGCTCTTATCCACTATGCCATCCCTGAGTTGCAGTGAATTTAAACTATATATATAAATAGTACTTTTATAAATAGTGAAAAAAGTAATGCAAAATAACAACATTTATTTCTCAAACTACCTTTGCTTAAAGGAGAAAATGCATATGATTTTTAAAGCATACTATCTTTACAAAATTTTGTTCATGTATCCATTGTTTTATAGCTACACTGTTTTTTTCTGAATACCCTTGTTAACATAGTCTGGCAGACATTCAATAGCAAGCTGTGTTACAGGCAATGAATTTATAATTTTGTAGCAGGAACAATCTCTTGAATATTGTAAGCTTGTATATATGATGGGAAAATCAATAACATGGATTAATGTGTAAGAAAGTAGGCCTATACACATTTTGGGTAAGGTGAAGCTAGGTAATATGAACTGAAGTTGCCTTCCTAGGGCAAATAATCCTGTGATTAAGAAGAATATTTTAAAATATATTTAATTTATTTACTAACAAAAAACCAATGACAAAGCTTAAAGATATGTATACACCTTTACAATATATTACACTACATATAATTAAAATATGTAATTTGTCTATTTTTAGTAAAGAATGATATAAAGGGATGTTCTGTGATGTACGTGGATAAAATAGTATGTTAAAAATATATTTTTATGTTAATTTAGACAAATAGATTCATAATACAATTGCACGGAAATAAATTATCTAGAATACTTTTCATTTTACTTTTATTAATTAAAAAAAAGTACTTTGTAGTAGTAATACTGGACTTTTTTCTTTCCAGGATATCAACAGTTTCTGTATAAAACAGATTATGACAGATTCTTTCTTAAGGTGAGTTTGAGCTTGGATTTCATTCAAAGCGGTATTTTGAGGGGCTACAGGAGCCCTAATGGCACAGTGGTTAAGAGTTCAA
>NW_004444174.1:1392096-1400594 GCF_000243295.1 Trichechus manatus latirostris
AATCACTCTGAGACACTATCAACCCAGGGCCACATAATGCTTTGACTTAGTTTTTTTGTTTTCTTTTTTATAATTTATTTTACTTTGTTGTTGTTGAGAATATTGGTGTATGTTATAAACATACACCAATTCAACAGTTTCTACATGCACATCAGTCAGTGATATTGATTACACTCTTTGAGTTGTACAACCATCCTTACCTTCTTTTTCTTAGTTGTTTCTCCCTCTTTAACATAAACTCACTGCCCCCAAGATTTCTACTTAACAAATAACAAGATTTCAGATCTCAGATTTATGATGAGGACAAGTTGCTATCATTTACTCTTAATTTTTTTGTTGTTGTTGTTGTTTGTTTTTTGTATTTTGGTTTTCAAACAAGTTGACACTAAGAACAGACTGAATATTTTCTTTCGGGCCCATTTTTCCCTTGAGGTTTACTTCTCATACACTCTTACACTGAATGTGTACCCTTTGGTCCTCAGCTTTATGGAGAATCTTCTGTTAATACTCTCTTCTATGGATAGACTGTAAAAATTATTTCATGAGCCTTGTATTTCACAAAGCAATCAAAATGAAGGCTTAAACTTTTCAAGTTTTGGTAGAAATATTCACGCTGTGAGCTGACTTTGGTAGTTACTTACCTCTTGGGATTCCTGCTTTTGCTTTAAATTTAGTCTTTATAGATTTCTTTATTTGATATCTGATTAAATATTCTTATAAGAGCATATATAAGTGTGTATATGCACACATCAATTTAATTGTTTTTATCTTTTCATCAGTAAGGTTAATCTGGATATACAGTTCCAGGATACTGTCTTGGGAACAGAAAACCAAGTATCTCTGGTCTGTACAATTGCTAATACTTGATTTTTCATATTTTGCAGATATGATATATAATGATATTTTTCTCTTTTCACTCCTCTTAAATAACTGACCTCTGCTAAAACTTTACTTCAGACTAGTTTTCTTCCTCTAAAGGTCTCCAATGTTTTCCTCCTGTAAGTTTGGTATACATTGGTAACTTCTTTATCTCTTTCCTGAAGCAAGGTCTTTACCATGTTAATCTTGCTAAACTAGTAAGCTCAGTCAACAGAGAAAGTGAGTATGGCCTTTGTTTGATTCTGCCTTTGAGGAAAAAAGAGCCTAATTTGTGTTCCTCTTCAAGACAACCTTCCTAATCTTTTAGACTCCTCAAACACAATATTAATTTTGTAGCCTTTGGGATTCTTATAATTATCATTATTCCCTACTGTTAAACAAAGTGGGCAATTCATAAAATGCCCATTTGGCCTCTCTAATGATATTACCAGTAGATAGTTGAAAAAGTGGGTAAAATTGGGCAGGGTATGTACAGAAGGCTTCTTTTTACCCATGTGAAACATGAGTAAATAAAGCAGCTATTTTTTTTTTTTTTTTTAACATTTCCTGGCATAAACATTTCAAAAGTTTTCTTGACTAATTTTGGAGGTTGGTACTTCCCCATTGGTTTAAATAAGCTACATTCATTTGTGGAAATAATATTACAATATTCATGTACTATGTTCTTTAAGATAAAATCTTTTTTTTTTTCTTTTTTAACTTTAAAATGCTGCACATTCCATTTTCCTTTTTTTCAAAAAAGATAATGTGAAAATGCCATTACAAAAATATTCAGTTCATGATAGGCAATCTTTTGTGGGAGGGAGATTTTCAAATATAAATTTTAATACATTGATTTTGAATTCATTTTTATAAGTAGTTTCTTTAATTGTATTTTCTACTTCCTGCATTTCTAGTACCCCAGCTACTCAAGGCTGAGCCAAAGCAGTCGATAACAAAGTACAAAATGGAAGAACTATTTTATTGAAATGCAGTTGAATTAGCCAGATTCATAGGAGATACTTTAATGAGCTGCTGTATATTGTATGCAATGTCAGCCCACAGAAAATTTTAACTTCCTAATCCTTTCATCACTGCAGCTATATAATTTCAAATTACCTTCTTGTCATTTCTGATAATAAGGACATCTCAGGAATTGAATGATTATCCTCTTGCTCCTTTTCTTCATATCCCCACACGATATTAGAGTGGTAAGCAATTCCCAGTTCAAAATATCTTAGTTTTGATATAAATTTGATAACATTTATGAGCAACTTAACCTCTCCCGGTGCATCAGTGCCAAAACCACAGTGGAATTCTTCAACCTTCAGCCTCAAGTTAAATTTAGCAAAACCTTGAATGGCTGTTCTCTTCAAGTTCTCGGCTTTAGGTTTCTATATTTCCATTGGAATTATCACCTTGTATAAAATTGACAAGGAAAGGTTGGCTTAAATATTACATGAATAAATATTAATCAATATATCTGTGTGTGCGTATAGAGAGGTACTAAGTGCACTTTTTTTCAGATATGAAATAATAAGACTGAAAATGCTTCCTTAATTTTGTTCAAGAAATGGAAGTACATCCATAGCTTGTAGATTTTAAGGCTTTAGAAACACACTGCATACTGACAGAGTTAAGTCATGAGGGACAAAGCATAGTGATTTTTACTTAAGGAATTGCTATTATTCTCAGAATGGGACTGGAGCAGATAACCTCCAGTCATCTCTATCACTTATCTATTGCCATAAGTGCTGCAGGAAAAAAAAAAAGTGCAGCACCAATTCTCAAACTTTGCACTGTCAGAATCCCTTCACTTCCTTAAAACTCACTGAGGACCTCAAAGAACTTTGTGGATGTCAGTTTTATCTATTGATATTTACCGTACTAGAAACTAAAATTTAGAAATATGTATCAAGTCCTTATACCTATTATTTGCAACATAAATAACATTTTTTATGAAAAACAACTACATTTCAAACAAAACAAAACTAGTAAGAAGGGTAATACCGCTTTACATTTTTGCTAATCTCTTTAATATTTGGTTCAATGGAAAATACCTGGATAATCATACCTACCATAGCTTAGGGAAACAACACTTTTGACAGAATGAAACATCAAAGACACACAATGTCTTAATACTATTTTGCAAATATTTTTGATCTCACAAATCTGCTGAAAGGATGTCAGGGATCCCCAGGAGTCCACAGTCCACACTTTGAAAACTACTGACTTTGTAACTTAAAACAAAAATATTTCTGTGAGTTTGCAGGCTACCTGGGCAATTCTGCCAATCTAGGCTAGGCTTGGCTGATCTCATTTGGTTAATTCATGAGTTTGCAGTCAGCTATTTGGGTTGTTCAGAGGCTGACTGTTCTAGGATGGCCTAGGTTGGAGTGATAGACTCTCTCTCCCTGTGATCTTAGTTTCTCTAGCAAGCTAAACTGGGCCTGTTGTCATGGCAGCAAAGGCAGAGTTCCTGGACAGAGAACTGAAGCATGAAAGGCCTCTCCAGACCTTGGTTTAGAACTTGCACATTATTACTTCTGCTGCATTCTTTTGGCCAAAATGTACATATTAAAAGGCTAGCCTAGATTCTTGTGTGGGAAACAGATTCTACCATTTGATGGGAGAAGTTGTAAAGTCACATTGAAAAGAAAGTGGATGCAAGGAGGGGTTACAAATTTGGAACATGTTTTCAGTCAAGCTACCACAACATTGCATATTCCCAACAAAAACACAAGATAAAAATATTTCTTTGTCTCATTTTTAATGCTTTAACTGTTGAACATTGTGGCTATCTGTAAGCAGATATCTGAAAGTACTGTCATCTAAAATTCATTAGTGTGGGCTGGACACAGGAAAAGCCAAAATATTCATTCTTAGCAGTCCTCAGGCCTTGAGAGATGGACACACATTAAATAAAATGAAATTGATAACCTTTCTAATCTCTTAATTTGAAATGAGGAATGTAAATAGTTCGATTATTTGAACTAGAAATATATGTATGGGCACAACCAGCAAAATCTCTCACTATAGTGAAACTATATTGGAAGCCAAATAATAATAAACATCCTATGGATATAGTATCAAAAATTCATTTACAGATGTGATGCACTCACAATTTGTCCCTATTTCTAATTAGTCAGGAAGACATTAGAAAAAGGGGACCAATCACTAATAATGATTCCTTCATGACTTATCACATCCTTCTGACCAGACCCTGAATACCCAAGACACTACCAGGGCGTTAGTGCATGGGAGGTAGCTTTTATTACCTACAACAAGCAGACAGCACAGCAGAACAAAATGCAGATCCATTTTTGAGTGTCCCCCTGAGTCAAAGAGGCTGTACAGGAAGAGATGAAAAACTCTTCTACACATACCCCACTTCCTACAGTAGATGAGGGACTCAGCATTCACTACGCCAGTCCCCCCGGGGCTAAGCTTAGTTATGTGGATTGAAAACACTGCTAACGTGCTTCCACTTAGCACCATAGCCGAAGGACTTGGACTGTCCCTCCGCCAGGCATTTTTATACCCCAAAGCTTTTGTGACAACCTACGTGGAGCGCAATGTAGATTTTTCCTGCCTGACCACCCTGGAGCCCAGCCCAGAAAGGTATTTCTTTAACCCTATTGCTTATTTAGACAAACCACTCTGCTTGGGGAGAGGGGAGCAGGAGGTGGTTTGTTCCAAAGCCTAAACATGCTAGCAGGGGGAAACAGAGAAGACCATAGGACCACAGTTGCCATAGGACTACTTCCTCTCAACAAAGATGCGAAATAGCCAAAATACATATGATGAGCACATTACCTTCTCATAAGCAGACCAATACAGAAATCAGTGTTGTTTTCTGATTATCAAAGTAGATGATAGAGGTCAGATGAATAAAGGTATAATGATATCAAGCTAAGAGAATCACATTGAATTGTACGGTTTATTATTATTATCTTTTCCAACAGGACAGAAAATACTTACAGCATGTACAGTACATCTCTCTCTACTTCACGGAGAGCCATATTATTGAGAACAGAAATACCAAAATTCTACACCTTGGGTTTCCTCTCCTCTGGATCAAGTGTTGCATACTCAAATATCTAAAATCAAATAGGTAATATGAGAGATGCAATGGTAAAATAATAAGACATTGTGGGGTGATTGTAACAAACTGGAAAGAGCCTTCCTATCTAAATGGGGTTAGCTATTACTCAGGTCCAGCCAATTACTGCAAAGTGGTAGTGAAAGCCAATTATTACTATATATTCTGAGTTTTCAAAAAATATGTAGGAAATTCCTGCTTTTTCACATATTGCATAAACCAAGCAAAACTTGTTTGGGAACCAGATTCTTCCTCAGGTGCCCGGCATTCTCAAACGTAGATCATTTGAACATTGTAAATGTTGTCATGACATTCTCCTTTTTTGAGGCCTTGTTCACTGATGAGGTTAATATATTCATACATAATACAATCTAGTTTTCCTCTGTCTTTAAAAAGCTATGCAATCTTTTGCTGTCATTCATTAATGTGTAAGAATATCTTAAACAAAGTTAGCTCAAAGAAATAAAACTCTAAAAGCTCAACAAAAAACAAAGACAGAGAGAAATAACAATTTATATAGATTTGCATGCAGGAAGTTTTGCCCTCCATTCCGCTGGGTATATCCCACAGTGGACCTGGGAATGAAATGGGAGATGTTAATCTGCTCTTCTCTAACCTTTTACTAGTTCCCATGTATGAACATTTCACCACACTGAATATGATTCCAGTGCTTAATATGAAAGTATTTCATTCATAATGCTTAAACCAAAATTGATTAGATTTGTTACTCAACAAGAAAGGCACATGTGTTTTTAATGTGAAATGGAGAAACATTGGCTATGATGGATTCAGTTTGAGATAGAATATTGATCGTATTTCTCCCATATTCCTTTATACACGTTTTGCGTTTTAGTCGGGGACTTCAAATTAATGGTTGCATGAAACATGATGGTCTTAGACACCAAGGACAATTTTGCATCCTTTCAAATTACTACATTGAGAGTCAGGAATCCTAGAGCTACTCTTGGACTTACCAAGAATTAGCTAAGCAAGTCACTTGGTCTCTCAAGCATTGATGTTTTCTCCTTCAGCATAAAGTTGTGATTGGACTAATGCTCTTAATACTTCTTTCTAGACTGAATAGTCTATGAATATCATCTTGATTTTTAGGTCATCTCTTTATAATTTAATAAACAATACAAGATGTTTAGGACCACTGAGTAAATGATAAACATTTCCTCAGAATTACAACATAACAAATATTCTCTGAGAAGTAATTTATAAACATTTATTATATTGAATCAATTTTTTAGTCTTGTCACTTTAAACTCATTTTTAAAAGTACCAACCCAATGCTTTCTACATAATAAATTTCTTGACAAGTGTTCGTAAGTCAATCATTGGTGATACCAGTGAATATTTCTGTTTAATGTGCTTTATCCTATGTAGCAATGTCTACGAAGCTAATCACACTCCCTAATATTAATATAGATTACAAGACTCATCTGATGAATAGACAGCAAAGTAAAGACAACATGGCTAAAATATTTTTTATTCCCCGTCATACTGATTTTAACTTCTATATCTTTCTACAGACACAAATATCATATACAATGATCAAAATCAATTTTTATTTTTACAGATTAACATAATGTTTCAAGATGTGCAAATCTAAAGTACAATTTTTTAAATTCTGTTACTTAATAGTTGAATAAACTTGGGCATATTAGTTAAATATCTGAACCTCCTTTGTCCTTTCTGTAAAATGGCACATAACCTACTACCATCTTTTTCCTCCTCTCCCATAAAAGTCATTGTCATTAAGATGATATTTACAACACAGGAAAAATAATCTGTGATTTTCAATGTACTCTTTTTAATAGAATTACGTTGTTGTTGTTGTTTTGTACAAACAGATCTTTCCTCCCACGAAGCCCCTGGTGGGTTCGAACCACCTATCTTTTAGTTAGCAGCTGAACATTTAACCATTATGCCACCAGTTGTCCTTGAAAAATTATAGGCACATCAAATATTTGTCTTAGTCAATAGCTATTTGTAATTAAGAAATTTGATTATTATACATTAACGGTTGTTTCTAAACTGTCCATTCAAATACAGTTAAATACAATTAAAATTAACATCTAGCTACTTTCTATTCTGTAATCATTATACTTTCACAGTCCTTTTTATTGTTAATGAGATTTACACATATTCATTAATGAATAAAAAGAAAACCTTGAGCCAGAATCTAATTGCAATACAGCTATCCTGTAAAGTCCCCCATTAGATGTAAATAAAATGTCATCATTCATATAATAGCAACAGTTCTAAATTAAATAAGTGGCATCCTCTTTGCTGAAGAAAATAAATCTAAACAAAATAATAAATTAATAATCTTCAAGAAATCGTTAAACAGGTTCTCCTGTTATCTTTTCTTATGGGACTTAGCCTCCTGACCCTTTTTAAGGCAGGAGATCTAATAGCCAAAAGAAGCTGAAAGGAAATTTTGTGCTCTCACACTGGTAGAAAACTTTACTCTGCTGGTTTTTTACCAGACCAGCTCTCCATCCAATTAGTTGAAAAGCAGTCTGTACGTATTTAAACAGGCTACTTTCAAAGCATGTTTCCAATATAGCTGTGAAGGGAATAAATGGGTGAGAGATTCTTGCGTTTAAGAAAACATTTACAACATTGCCAAGATCACAGAGGAAAACCACATTAAGAAGCTACTTTCCAACAATAGGATTGCTGTGTCTTGTATGTGTTTGTCAGTTGTTTGTGCCGGAAGGGAAGCAGACTTAAATTTCAAGGGGAGCGGCACTGAATAGTAGCCCCTGTGCATTAAGTGGAGACTCTGCAGAGCCTTTATCTGGACACAAGTTGATATTCATTTCTGGCTCTGGATAAGCTCAAAGATTCTGCCTCTCACACACTCCCAACATGAACTTTGCCTTTTCTCATCTACTGTCCTCATAAGTGATAGCAGATCCAGCTCTTCACTCAAATTAACTGTAATATTGACTTTTCGTACTCCTTCCTTTCTCAGGGTTCATTCTCTGTGTTTCATTTCTGTCTTTTTAAACTTAACATTGACATTTACATTTGCCTTAAACCATGACAGGACCTGATAGGGTTGGAGACCTTTTCAAAGCTATAGAGTTATTGTATTTAATTGATTGTTTCACTCTAACGGTGAACAAATAAAACTGTGCGGTACTATTGAAGTAAAAGCTTACAGAAGCACAGAATCAATTAACTCTTATTACTAGTGGTAAAGAAGAATAAAAGTATTCCACACAAATTACACTTGCCTTTAGAAAGTATAACCTGTTGCCTTCAAATCAATTCCAACTCATAGCAACCCTAAAGGACAGAGTAGAATTGCCCCACAGGGTTTCCAAGGAGCTGCTGGTGGATTCAAATTGCAACACTTTGGTTAGCAGCCATAGATACCTCTTATCCGCTGCGCCACCAGCGCTCCAAAAAAGTATAGAAAATATACTTAGAAAGTATAGTGCACTTTTTTGTTTGTTTCTTTTGTTTTTATTTTTTCCCATACAAAAATTTATACATACATTGTTGTATGACTCTAATTGCC
>NW_004444174.1:1401802-1403036 GCF_000243295.1 Trichechus manatus latirostris
TTCTCTAGGATATATTCCAAGGAGCAGGATAGCTGGATCATATGGTACTTCTATTTCTAGCTTTTTAAGGAGAACCAAATCGATTTCTAAAGTGGCTGTACCATTTTACATTCCCAACAAAGGTGTATAAGTGTTCCAATCTATCCACAACCTCTCCAGCATTTATTATTTTGTGTTTTTTGTATTAATGCTAGCCTTGTTGGGATGAAATGATATCTCATTGTAGTTTGGATCTACAGTTCTCTAATGGCTAATGATCATGAGCATTTCTTCATGTATCTGTTAGCCACCTGAATGTCTTCTTTTTGAAGTGCCTGTTCATATCCTTTGCACATTTTTTAATTGGGTTATTTGTCTTTTTGTTGTTGAGGTTTTGCAGTATCTTGTAGATTTTAGAAATTAGACGCTGATCGGATTTGCGGTAGCCAAAATTTTTTTCCCAGTCTGTAGGTTTCTTTTTACTCTTTTGGTGAAGTCTTTTGATGAGCATAAGTGTTTGATTTTTAGGAGCTCCCGTTTATCTAGTCTCTCTTCTGATGCTTGTGCATTGTTACTTATGGTTCATATTGTGTTTATGCCATGTATTAGGGCTCCGAGCCTTGTCCCTATTTTTTCTTGGATGATCTTTATCATTTTCAATTTTATATTTAAGTCTTTATCCATTTTGAGTTAGTTTTTGTGCATGGTATGAGGTATGGGTCTTGTTTCAGTTTTTCGCAGATGGATATCCAGTTATGCCAGCACCATTTGTTAAAGAGACTGTCTTTTCCCCAGTTAATGGACTTTGGGCCTTTGTCAAATAACAGCTGCTCATAGGTGGATGAATTTGTCTGGATTATCAATTCTGTTCCATTGGTCTATATATCTGTTATTGTACCAGTACCAGGCTGTTTTGACTGCCGTGGCTGTATAATAGATTCTAAAATCAGGTAGCGTGAGGCCTCGCACTTTGTTTGTCTTGAGTAATGCTTCACTTATTCCGAGCCTCTTCTCTCTCCATATGAAGTTGGTGATTTGTTTTTCCATCTCATTCAAAAATCTGGAATTTGGATCGGGATTGCATTGTATCTGTAGACCACTTTGGGTAGAATCGACATTTTCACAATGTTGAGTCTACCTATCCATGAGCAAGGTATGTTTTTCCACTTATGCAGGTCTCTTGGTTTCTTGCAGTACTGTCTTGTAGTTTTCACTGTATAGGTCTTTTACATTTCTGGTTAGATTTATTCCTAAG